>NC_092068.1:27582336-27742336 GCF_039877785.1 Chaetodon trifascialis | reverse complement strand
CGTCCTACATCAGCTTCTGTGAGGACTGCTGTGTCCCATCATGCACCAGGGTGAGTTACAACAATGACAAACCCTGGTTCACAGCCAAACTCTGACAGCTAAGGTTGGCAAAGAAGAGGCCTTCAGGAGTGGGGACAAAGACAGATTCAGAGAGACAAAGTACTAGTTTAGCAAGGCGGTGAAAGAGGCTAAACGACTGGACTCTGAGAAGCTCCAACACCACTACTCAGCTAACGACCTCCTCAGTGACGACTCTTTCCATTCATGAGAGGGACGTCAACAAACTCTTCAGGAGACAGAACCCCCGGAAAGCAGCTGGACCGGATTCTGTCTCCCCATCCGCCTTGAAGCACTGTGCTGATCAGCTGTCTCCAGTGTTCACCGACATTTTTAACACCTCACTGAAGACATGTCACGTGCCAGCCTGCTTCAAGTCTTCTACCATCATCCCTGTTCCCAAGAAGCCAAGGACCACAGGACTTAACGACTTTAGACCCGTCGCCCTGATCTCTGTGGTCATGAAGTCCTTTGAGGACCTTGTGCTCTCACACCTCAAAGACATCACCGACCCTCTCCTGGACCCCTTGCAGTTTGCTTACAGAGCCAACAGGTCTGTAGATGATGCAGTCAACTTGGCCGTCCACCTCATCCTCCAGCACCTGGACTCCGTAGGAGCCTATGCCAGGATCCTGTTTGTGGATTTCAGCTCTGCTTTGAACACCATCATCCCAACTCTGCTTCAGGAGAAGCTCTCCCAGCTGAGCGTGCCTGACTCCACCTGCAGGTGGATTACAGACTTCCTGTCTGACAGGAAACAGTGCGTTAATCTGGGGAAACACATCTCTGACGCTAAGACCATCAGCACCGGATCCCCTCAGGGCTGCGTTCTTTCTCCTCTGATCTTCTCCCTGTACACCAACAGCTGCACCTCCAGTCATCAGTCTGTCAAGCTGCTGAAGTTTGCGGGTGACACCACCCTCATCGGACACGTCTCTGATGGCGACGAGTCCGCCTACAGGGGAGAGGTTGACCATCTGGTGACCTGGTGCAACCTGAACAACCTAGAGCTCAACGCTCTGAAGACAGTGGAGATGGTTGTGGACAACAGGAAGAACTCAGCATCACCTGCCTCCATCACCCTCTGTGACTCCACTGTTGACACTGTGGAGTCTTTCCGCTTCCTGGGAACTATCATCTCCCAGGACCTCAAGTGGGAGCCGAACATCAGCTCCCTCATCAAGAAAGCACAGTAGAGGATGTACTTCCTACGGCAGCTGAAGAAATTCAGTCTGCCAAAGACAATGATGGTGCACTTCTACACAGCCATCATTGAGTCCATCCTCAGCTCCTCCATCACCACCTGGTACGCTGCTGCCACCGCCAAGGACAAGGGCAGACTGCAGCGTGTCATTAGGTCTGCAGAGAAGGTGATTGGCTGCAATTTCCCGTCTCTCCAGGACCTGTACACCTCCAGGACCCTGAGGCGTGCAGGTAAGACTGTGGCTGACCCCTCCCACCCCGGACACAAACTCTTTCAGACACTCCCCTCTGGCAGGAGGCTGCAGTCCATCAGGACCAAAACCTCACACCACAGGCCTTATCAACAAGCCCCCAAACCCCCTCGACACTCTTCACACTCCACCTCTGACTCTACTTGTCATTGACATTGCAACTATATGCATTACATTAACGTTCTGCTTGGACTTCCTTTTGAAAAAAACAGACTGTGCCTCTGTAAAAAAATAAATAAATAAACAAAAAAAAAAAAAAAAAAACTGACTTATGTACATATATTTATATTGTTAGATTTTTTACTTACTGTTACAGTTTCTAATATTGTTATGTCTTTTACTTATTTTTATATTATTTACTTACTGCTATATTTTTTACTTTTCTGATAGCTTCTTTTTAATAGATGTGTCACGCACCAACCTCACCAAAGCAAATTCCTTGCATGTGTAAAATCGTACTTGGCAATAAAGCTTTTTCTGATTTCTGATTCTGATTTCTAAAAACACACAGTTACAATTAATCAGTCATGTACAGGCGCTTTTATCCAACGTGACATACATATGAATTCACAGACCAATGGCGCAGCAACGGGGCAGTCTTGGGGTTCAGTATCTTGCCCAGGGGAACTTCGGCATGTGGAGTCCCGAGGCCGGGGATCGAACCACCGCGGTGGATGACCGCTCTACCTCCTGAGCTAAAATAAAGAAATCCTTTAACTACAAAGCCTGTTTAGCCATGGCAGAAGCACAAATATCAAGGAAAAATGACCAAACTGGCAAAATCTGTGCAAGTTACCAGAATATGGCTGAAAAATGCTCTGCTTCCTAAAAGTGTCTCCTGGTTTTGCAGGACGGAACAAAAACGTGTCGTAAAGGAAATTTGCATGGTGGAATTTCAGGGTCGAGCTGATATTCACTCTTCTTTTAGCTCCGTGTCGCTCTCCACCCTCTCCTGACGGAAATATCAGGCTCTTTAGCTGATAAACTAGCTTGAACTAACTAACTAGCTTTTTAAAAGTAAATTCAAGACTTACCTTTTTAGTCTGGCTTTTAACAAAATTTTATTTATTATTTTTAACCTTTTAGTCTGGTTGTTTGAATTTTATTTATTTATCTATTTATTTATTTATTCTATCTTTTTAGACTGGTTGTTAATTGAATCTTATTTATTTTCTGGTCTGTAACTGATTTTTTATGATTCATCTCTGGTGTTTCCTCACTTCAAAGTGGCGAGTGTGGGATAGCGTTTCCTCAGTTTTCAGTTTTTCTTAATTACCTCAGTGTTTTTAAATTTGTGTGTGTGTGTGTGTGTGTGTGTGTGTGTGTGTGTGTGTGTGTGTGTGTGTGTGTGTGTGCGTGTGCGTGTGTGTGCGTGCGTATGTATGTGTATCTCTTGTGTCTATTATTTGTTGTATTGCTTTTATGTAAAGCACTTTGGGCTGCTCCTTTGTATGAAAAGTGCTCTATAAATAAAGTTTGATTGATTGATTGATTGATTGATTGATTGATTGATTGATTGATTGATTGACTGATTGATTGATTGATCTGTGCCGTGCTTGGGCTGAGCCGGTAGTGTACAACAAACCAAAACAAGGAGCTAAAAGAGGCACAAAGCTCCGCAGAGAAACCACCTTCATTTGGTTGATAACCATAAAATAACATTGATGAATGAAGCTTTTAATATTTTGGGGTCACTTGTGGGACCAACAACCTGAAAAACTAGCTTTAAGTTATTTTCTAAAACTTACAACAAGAAGTATACCCTGATGTCCTACTTTACTCGCCATACACCAAAAGTTATGACAGAATATGAATAATATAGTGATGATTTTTCTCTCTTTGAGGCTGATCAGAAGTGAGAAATCACCCTTTCTGTGTGTGATGCTGCAGTAAAGCTCAGACAGTGTCCAGAGTTCATTCTCTGGGGGACATGAATGTCCTCAGTAAATGTCCTGCCAATCTGAACATTACATTTTCACATTTCTTGTGTACAAATGGAAGTTTTGGCCTAGCATCGGGAGGTCAGGGTCACCATCATCATCAGGAACTATCCTCTTAGGACTGCGAATATTCAGAGCAAATTTAATGGTAATCTGTTTTTTGAGGACATCTTTGCTCTGGACCCAAGCGTGACAGATGGCCCAAACAACTGACAGGGACATCTGCAGGCCCGTCTGCCAGCAGGGCAGCAAAAACACGCTGGACCGGCAAAAACAGGAACACGCAAAGAAGTGGGAAGTGAGGAAATGATGAAGGGAAGGACTTGATTGTATGGTTATAGAAAGGGGCAAACCCGAATGAATAGCACTGTTTTAGTGTGGATGATGTTGAACACCAAGTTCTCCGTGGTTTGATACCCACTGATCTGCACTGACAGACACAAATTGACAGGGATTTAGCCGGCCAATTAGCTCCGCAGACTCAAACTATGGTGAAAATGTCAGAGTGAGGTATTGATTATGTTAATAGACTTCCTGTTTTGCAGGTTTGACAGCATGGTCAAAAACTGTAGGTTAAACCTCAAGTCACACACGAGTGGCGGTAAAATGAATCGATCGCATGCGTTAACAGTGTGATAATCGATACGTATCAGCACGTGGACCTCATTATTTCTATCCTACAAGCCTGATATGTTGTGATCAGTTGCTTCTGGCTCTTTTTCTTTGTACTTGAAAATACGTCATTTTAAAGCACTTAACAGATCAGACACGGAGCGTTGTTTAAAGCCATGTCCATCCATTTCAGAGCAGAGCGCTTTGCCCGTCTGATTTTGTTAATTTGTTCAGATTTTGCTGATTTAGTCATTTTTCCTTGATATGTGTGCTTCTAGCAGCAAACTTCAGAGTTAAACATTTAACATTACTTTTAGAGGTCCTAAGCTCTGGAGTGAATTAAGCCCACCACTAAGATCGACGTCCTCCCATTCTGCTTTCAAAAAGCATGTGAAGAAGTTCCTGTTATCCGCCTGATCCCGGTACTCATCCTTCGCTAACAGATTTTATCAGTCCTCCCAATTGTGGGTGGCTTGCTCTTGCTGCATCTTTCCTGGATTTAACATGTATTTTGTTGTTGTTTCTTTTGTATTGTTTTTGTTTGTTTGTTTTCTTGTTTTGCTTTTTGCTGAGTGTTTAGTCTGCACGTCATGGGATTGATATGGGCAGGTGTGGAACTCTACAAGCCTGCTGAGGCTTCGTTCCCACCTTGCACAGTTTTTGTACTTGTACTAAACTTGTGCTAAACAAATAAACTATAATAAACTAAACTAAACGCTTTCTTTTTTGTCTATTTTAAATTGCATTCATTGTTGACGTACAATCGTGATTCTGCGTAGGGTGTTTCATTGAAGTGACATATCCATCCCACCGGCATCATCTTCAGCTGCATCAGTGGCAGCTACGGCCCGTTTACATCCTTCACATTGATCCAAGAAACAGCCAGACTTCTGCATTGATGCACGCTTGTGGCCAAATTTCTACGGTTATTTTCCCTGAATGTTGCTGTTTTTCTGAGTCTGGCGCAAGAAGATGACGTTTTTAATGTTTGGACACAAACACCACAAAATGAGTCTTTGTGTGATCACATCCTGCAGATCAAATAACAGTTCAAAAGTCTCTAAAGATAAATTATTTTGGCTCATTCGTGCGTGCAGGGAGTCTGGGCTGGTCATATTAACTTTAGCGTGCAGGAGAAGGACTTCCTGCTCAGTGGGCCCGAAAATACAGAAAACTTTTGTAGAAAACTGTGTCTGGTGAGAAAATTGCATTGGAGCAAATGTGCTGCCTTACTATCCAGTTGTCTTAATTCAGCGCATCACTTTTAATTTTATTTTAATCCCACCTCTGGAGCCTCCTAACACCAAATAATCTGTGGCCAAATAAGCAAGTTAAACGAATAAAATCTGCTTCTTCAGGACTGTGTGGTTTATTCACATTTGACTGACAGTAGCGTCTCCGTGGCAACATCAGGGAACAACACAATAACTGTGATTATCTTGAGGAGGAAATATGACATCCCCGTTCCAACATGGCTCCTCCCTCTTCCAACCAGCAGCAAAAGCATGAATACAGAAATCTGTCCTGCGACGTGAACAGTGTGCTGCTCGCTGTGGCAGATGATGCTCGTTCGTGTAGGCCTCCATCGCTTTGAGTGAACGCCTGAAAGGAACGTTTGTCTTCAGGGCCTCTAATTTCAATAAATAACCAATCAAACGTGTGTCTGTGGCGTTCTAAGCAGGAAGTGGCTGCTGCCGAATTCAGCGTTGTGATTCTGTAAGCATAGTTTACAGACAGCAGGAGCCTCTTTCTTCTCTAATGGTAGCAATAACTCACACTCACACACACACACACACACACACACACACACACACACACACACACACACACACACACACACACACACACACACACACACAGGGCTTAATGGCTTTTATAATGAATGGCCCAAGATAGTGGGCTAAATGGTGGTTGCCATGGTGATAGGGTCAATCGATCAGAAAGTATTGATTGGCCATCGATAAGTTCCAGACGGCAAGCTCCTGGAATAGAGAATGAGCAGTTTTGTGTGTGTGTATTTGTGTGTGTGTGTGTGTGTGTGTGTGTGTGTGTGTGTGTGTGTGTGTGCATATGAGGTGTAGGGATTAGCTGTGTGTGCATATTGGTGTGTGTCCTTGTGTGTTCATACTGTATGAGTGTATGTGCGTAATGTGAGTTAAGGCCATGGATGTGTGTGTGTGTGTGTGTGTGTGTGTGTGTGTGTGTGTGTGTGTGTGTGTGTGTTACATTCCTCCACTCTAGTTTAGATCATGCTTTCATGGATTCATGTGTCATGGCGTCACCTCAGCTCGCTCAGGATCAAACACAGCTGCCTCTGAAGGTTATAGATAACTGGAAAAAGAACTACAAATCCCAACACTGCATTTCTTAATGGCATTCAGTCCAAGAAAATATCCTCTATAGTTTGAATTTTTACTTATTAATTTATTACTGTGACAACAGAACAACACATGACCAAAGCAAGTGTATTGCTATCTCTTGATTTTTTAAATTCTGTTATCTGTTAAGGTAAACGTGCACAGAAATTAAAATCTCCTGGAGCAGGAGGGCAGCACCAACTGCATATAAAGTAATCTATTACATTACCCAGTCAGTATTGATATGTTTGCATGGATTGTATTTGTTTACAGTTTACAGACAGGCTCATTGTTGCTTTTTATACAAATTTATACAAGCACTACGCTAACTTCACACTTGTGCTCCACACTTGCAGCAGCATGTTATTAGCAGTTTCTTTTACAGTTCACTTCCACCTGCTGCTGCTCAGCACTTTGCTGCTCTTGTAAATGGCAGTGAAGGGAGCTGCTGCAGTCTGCGACACTCAATCTGGGTTCCACTGTTTCATGCGGCCATCTTGCTCCTCTGCCTCGCAGCACTTGGCTGCCTGTAGGACCCTGTAGTCGCTCGTGGCAGTCAAGGCTCCTCTCCGTCTCGGCCTCACCGGGATCAAGCTCTCTATTGAGGTCGGGACAGCAGAGTCGCAGGATGGATATTCACAAGGACGAAGTCTCCTGTCAGACATTGTGGGGGACCAGTCAGATACTGCAGCCAACGCTGTAAATGCTAATCTTGAGCCTTAGCCTTGTTTTTAAAATTATCTCCAGATTATTATCGTATTACTTATTTTCTAAAGCTTCTGTTGCAGTTATGTGATTATGTTGTTTATGTTTCACTTTGTAACTGATTATATCTGATTATGTAGCTTGTAATAATGAGTGGAAATAAACAGAAATAAGTTGAACATAAATAAGGAATAACATAAGAGACAGATCTGTCCACATAATTCACAAAGAATGCATGATTATGCCCATGGATTTTCACCTTGTGGTTTCTCAGTGAGGTGGCACGGTGGTGCAGCAGGTAGTGCGCCTGCCTCACAGCAAGAAGGTCGCCGGTTCGATCCCCGGGTCGGGCAGGGCCTTTCTGTGTGAAGTTTGCATGTTCTTCCCGTGCATGCGTGGGTTCTCTCCGGGTACACAGACCAAAAACATGCTCATTAAGTTAATGTGTGTGAGTGTGAGGGTTCAGAGTGTACCCGCCTCTCGCCTGTTGACAGCTGGGATCGGCTCCAGCACCCCGCCCCCCCCAAAACGGGATAGTTGGGTGTAGAAAATGGATGGATGGTTTCTCAGTGAGAGCAGAAGAAATGTTTCACATTGTTTCTCATGTTTTGTTAATAATCCATCAATTGACGACAAAAATCTGAAATATTCCACATTTCAAATAGTTCAACTGACAAAACAATGTTTAGATTTTAGGAAAATCCATCCATCCATCCATCCATCCATCCATCCATCCATCCATCCATCCACCCATCCATCCATTTTCTATACCGCCTATCCCTTTCGGGGTTGCGGGGGGGCTGGAGCCTATCCCAGCTGTCAACGGGCGAGAGGTGGGAAACACCCTGAACCGGTCGCCAGTCGATCGCAGGGCATTCACGCTCACACTCACACCTAGGGGCAGTTTAGAGTCACCAATCAACCTAATGAGCATGTTTCTGGTCTGTGGGAGGAAGCCGGAGAACCCGGAGAGAACCCACGCATGCACGGGAAGAACATGCAAACTTCACACAGAAAGGCCCGACCCGGGGGTCGAACGGGCAACCTTGTTGCTGTGAGGCACGCGCACTACCTGCTGCGCCACCGTGCTATTTAGGAGAATATAACAGATATTTATGACCATCTTCTGACATTTTATGGACTAAACAATTAATCAGTTAATCAAGAAAACAACTCTGATTAATCGACACTTGATGAAAATAATCATGAGTGTACCTGCAGACACCCCACGATTTACCTGAGGTCAGATTTTTCTTCCTTCAGGGGTTGAATACTTGTTTTAACTCCTTTTTTGCAAACTAATAAAATGTAATATGAAATCCATAAAGAACCATTTGTGTCCAGACATGCAAACTGTGTTGTGTGCCTCGTTCTATGTTTCATAAAGCTTGCACTTTATTTCCAAATGTGGGTGAGTAGGCGAATGTACAGCACACCTATTTCCAGCTTCACCTCAGAGGCAAATGAAATGAAAAAGTCAACCTCTGCATCTCTTGACTGTTAAATGTCAATCTGTAATGCTCACTGTGTTCCAGGAGTTATTCTGCAGTGCTGTAATTAACTTTTTGGTTGTACTTACCCTGGAAAAGGAAAACATCCGAAACTGTTAGAAGAACATTTTTGAACATTTCCATTGTTCCTGAAACATTACAAACCATTGAACAGCCTCATAACCCATTCGATCTGTTGCATAATGGTCTGTGGTAGGTTTTGGACTCTGCTCTAATGGTTTCCACTACATCTTTAGTAGTGGTTTGTAATGGTTCCCATTACAGGCTGCATTGGTTACTAATGGTTGTGATCATTTCCAGAAGATTACAACAGACAAACCAACAAAATATTATGCTGTAGTTTGTCAGAACCCACCACAACTATGGAAAAACCATTAAAACTGGAGATTATTTCAGCCAGTTATGTTTCCTGCAATTCACAGAAAAACCTGCCGGCAGCTTTATGGTGTTTGTCACTTTAGTGTTTGAAATCTTTGTCTGAAAAATGTCAAACCACCTTCCACTGAAAGACCAGAAAGACTCTGTTATGGCCAAAATGTTCTTTTTCTACTTACTTAACTTATTGGGGTAAAAATGTGAATCACTTTTTGTTAATATTTTATCACATCTATATCAAATAACGCTTTTCCAATTTTGAACCAGAAATCAAATGGCTTGCATAAATCTGTCGTCATCAGTCTTTTATCTTCGTGCTCGAGCAGTGACGCTGACTGACTGACCGAAACACTCATGTTAGTCATTACTCACGCGGTGAGTAATTGAGGTGGTTATAAGATACTTGTTCATGCACTCACTCAATAGTTGCTCTTTGTGAGCTCTTTGCATTTCCAGAAATGACTTCTTGACTTCTTTTCAACTTATATGCATAACTGAAGTCATGTATGGCATTGAAGTTAACTTAAAGTACGTAATTAACAGACTTACTTTAAACCAAACCATGATGTTTTCAGAACCCTAACCAAGTACTTACCTCAACTTAACTGCAACCACTTTCGCACATCTCATGCTTTCCTCCACAGAAAGATGAAGTTTTTAAAAAAGGCAGTTCTGCTATGACGCTCGTGCAGACATCAGTTTTCTGTAGCGCTCAGCAGCACTGTCCTCCCTTTTCTCCTTTTCATGCTCTCTCTCTCTCAGTTCCACCTTTGCTCTCTCTCTCATTCTCTCTCCTCTCTCTGTTTCCTCCACACTGCTCGGCCACGTGCGCTCTCATGCACAGATGTGTGTGTGTGCGCGCGTACGATCAATCACCTGTGACGGTACACAGAGATCACACCATCAGGTCAAAGCAGGCGGGGGGTTGATGGTCTACAGCTCGGAGGGACAGGAGCTCCCCTGCGTTGTTTTCTCTTTGATTCACTCATTTCATTTCGGCTTTAACTCTCCAGGTCAATCAGCTCGCCACCGGGAACTCTCCCACTGCTCCTCATGGCTGGTCTGGGTCTGTTTTCTGGGCTAATTTTTATTTTCACTGTAAAAACTATAGTATCCACAACGCGTAAAATACTACTCCAATAATAAAAATGTTATTGTTGGAAATAATAATAATAATAATAATGCGAGCTCACTACAGTTTTTCCAGTTTTGACAGCAGCCATGTTGGAATTCAGATCACAGAACTGCTCAAACTCCAGACATCCACCAAAAATTCAGACATGCTGATTGTGTGACAGCCAGATTGTTGATCATTTGAGCATTTAATCATACATACCCCCTTGAAACTGAGATGACATCTGATCTGGTAGAAATTCTAAAATTTGTTTGTAAAGTATTGTAAGGAGGAACACGAACTGTGTAAAGAGTAACTGTATCTGATGGCTTTTCAACGTAGTGTTGGACTATAGAGAACGGAAATCCTGACGTCACGTGCAGGTTAGCTTCTGTAACTCAGTTTAACATTTGACAAATTGGCTTCTCCTGCAGTAAATAGAAATTGAAACCTTCATGATTTCATAGAGTGATTGTAGCTTTTGTCTGAATCCATAAAATCTACCAAATTTTATCTGTAATATCTATTTTATATGTAATATGTGTTAAAAGCCTTAACACATGATTAGTGTGTAAAACAGTCGCAGTTGGTCAGGTTTACGAAAAGCTCGTTCACTTTTGGTTTCTCGCGGGACGCGAACCCAAAGACGTGTTTGTCTGATCCATGAATCCACCTCCACCTTCCTCCATTGGCACACTCCTTCACTCTTTATACCACGTCACTACGTTGCTCTGAGGGTCAGGTTGGAGTTGGTTGAAAGCCTGGCGTGACGCTCTCAGAATGAGGCTGAGCTCTCAACATCTAAAAACTTCAAGCGTTCAGCCTTCTGTTATTATAGACATGTCTGAACTCGCTGCCGACGTGTGACTGATGAACTTACCACTTTTGTTGAAGTGTGACATTTAGCTAGAGCTTACAGAAAATTGTGTTCTTTAAACGGAAAAACATTAAATGTAGAATAAAGAATAATATAATTTTTGTCTGTTTGATCACCACATGACATAGTGAGAACGGCTCCATTCAATGCTTGGTTTTTAGTTCAATGTTATTACAGTGTCAGTGGGCCTTTTCTCTCCAGTCCACTTACACAGATCAACCCACAGAGACCGGAGCGGACCCTCCCCACAGGATATACTGTGGACATTTGGTCTTGCCCTTAACTTTCTCTTTCTTGCTATTGCAGACCTGTTTAACTGATCAGTCGTGTAACTGGAATTAAGTCCGTCACGGCTTAGTCTAAAATCTAAAGTCCCGTCCCTGCCTCGCTACAAAGAGGCCTGAGCATTGATCCGTGATCGGGTTCTCCTCATCAGCTGTTTTGTTTGGTGGCAGGGCAGGCAGCAGCAGAGCAGCAGCTCATTTAATTAATGCGGATTTGACTGGTCACGCCGCCGCTGCACACTCGGCTACCTGCTGCCCCTGCCGCCGCCGCAGAAACCTTCAGCCGTGTCACAGCACCACATCAAAGAGATTTTAGAATTCCTTATGTAATTAACTCGGACCTCTCTCAGCGAGTCCATCACGCAGCTCATCGCGCAGCTGGCAGGAGAGTTTTGTCATGTTCCCTGTGGTCTAAAAATGACCTCGGCCCCGTCGTTCCTGACAGCTGCCTCAGTTCCAGGCACTTGTGCGATAATTGTCATCTGCCACATTTTAGCACAGACACAGACGAGCTGATGTTCAATATGGCTGACTTGTTGCCCATCAAACTGTCTGCTCTCATTTGGTACTGGCCTGTGTAATCATTTGCTCAGGCACCAGTGGTTTTAGGACGACATTAGTGGGAGGAAGTGACATAGAAAAATTGAAAAGGAGACAAAGAGACTGAGGAGAAGAAGGTAGAGAGAGGAACAACGAGCAAGTTTTTGACTGTTCAGGGAAGATCACTTTTTAAATGGTCATAAATCTGCTTCATAAATCTTTCTAAGCTGTGCTCATATTGTTTATCTGTCAACAGAAGTTATCAGCAGCTGCTGGATAACTCTAAGTGCTCTTTCTTCACACAGGTCACCATATTTTTCTAATAGTCATAAATATTCATTATATCTGCTGATGCAAACATTCTGTAATGTGTGTATAAGGTATATATAGATGGATTCATATTCATATCTGTGTGTGTGTGTGTGTGTGTGTGTGTGTTTGTGTGTGTGTGTGTGTGTGTGTGTGTGTGTGTGTGTGTGTGTTTGCTGAGTGTGAGCGAACCCACACCATATTGCATGTTTGATTTCGCTATCTGCTGGCACCAGCTGTGAAACTATTGGGAATTTAAATATTTAACATCTCGACGTATCATTTTCACGAGCTTCACTCCAACATCTCTGTCTCCATGCATGGCTGCTATAAATCTCTGCTATACATTTGCATGTGTGCCTTTCAACATATGTGTTTGCAGGTTGTTTTAGTTTATATGTCCACACATACAGTGTGTGCACACCTGTGGTCAACACTATAATGTTGTTTGGCCTTGTGAGTTCATGTTTATATGACTACATTTTACATATGAAATATTTGAAAATCACATAAGCCAATATTATTTAACTGTTACACAGTGTCACACATACACTATGTCCATACAGAGACAGTTCTTACAGTTTGGTGCGGTCAGAGCTCGGACCTGAACTCCATCTAACACCTGTGGGATGAGCTGGATGACCTTAGGATAGTTGCTGCTTGAGGCTTGTCTACTGCTAGCCAGGGCTTGCTAGCACTAGATTCAAAGATAATGCAGATGTCTTTCAAAATCATTCTTATTCTAAAGCCTGACCAGGGACAAAGACTGCAAATTAGCTGAAGCTATACGTCTTATGTACATCACATTTTCCCATTTCCTGTGGCAATGTTATATGGATCGTCCCTGTTAAATAAACATCAAATAAATAAAAATGTCCCTGCATCCATATGCAAACGTACGCCTTTGGACATGTTAGCTCTTTGTATTTTTTCTGCACTGCTCGGGATTTTGTTGTCAGGAATGTACATGTTTCTCCAAGCTAGTGAGGTTAGCGCCGACACTAACGGGACATTACTGTAAATTAAGCCAGATTACAATATGTGCTGGAAAAATGTGCCAGAAGAGGAGAGGCTGCAGTGTATTTTATGCTCTACTGTATATTAGCAATAATCTCTGTTAATAAGCCAATAAAAATGTGGCATTTGGTGCTGATGAAGTTCTCGTGGAGGACAGCAAAACCACATAAATGATGTTTGTACTTGCAGAGGAGGAAATAAACTGGTAGTTAACCACAAACAACCGGCAAAAAACTGTAAAACCATCTTTGAAAGAGAGAAGTAAAGGCAGGCAGAGAAGTGAATATTTCAGAGAATATTTCCGTGTGCCATCTGCACATGCATACATCTATAAGCACATACATATTTATTGTCATTTTACATCTTTCAGTTGCTGCAGCTGGAATGTCTGTCTGTCTGTCTGTCTGTCTGTCTGTCTGTCTGTCTGTCCGTCCGTCCGTCCGACCGTCCGTCCGTCCGTCCGTCCGTCCGTCCGTCCGTCCGTCTGTCCGTCCGTCCGTCTGTCTGTCTTAATTTCTCTCTCAGCCAATATTTCCTTTTTCCTTCTCTCTCTCTTCTCAACCATGAGATTACCTGAAGGGACAGTGAGCTATCTGAGCAACACACACATGTGCATACACACACACGAACACTGAGGTACACACCTGAGTGCACACACATATAGAGCAGGAAGACAACATGCACGCAGTTGAGCAAGCACCATGTACATGGGTGAAGATGGAGCCACACACACACACACACACACACACACACACACACACACACACACACACACACACATACATACACACACACAGACACACACACACACACACACACACACATACACACACACACACACACACACACACACACACACACACACACACACTGCCGCAGAGGTAGGCAGTTGTTGCCTTTCAGCAGGGACAGTTAGTTGAATAGCACTCATTTAGATGCGATGGCCATTTCACTCTGTGTGTGTGTGTGTGTGTGGGTGTGTGTGTGTGTGTGTATGTCTGTGTGTGTGTGTGTGTGTGTGTGTGTGTGTGTGTGTGTGTGTGTGTGTGTGTGTGTGTGTGTGTACAGGGATGTTTGCACCATGCAGAGCTTTGGGAATAAGACACTATTACCTGAGAGTCTATGAGAAGCTCAGTAAATATTGACGCAGGGAGAGAGTGAGAGTGAGATGAGGCACAGATATGAACCCTGAGGGGGCTGCGGATTGATAATTTAATGGT
Organism: Chaetodon trifascialis; assembly: GCF_039877785.1. Taxonomy (NCBI): domain Eukaryota; kingdom Metazoa; phylum Chordata; class Actinopteri; order Chaetodontiformes; family Chaetodontidae; genus Chaetodon; species Chaetodon trifascialis. The sequence continues at coordinate 27,727,964 of NC_092068.1, read as the reverse complement.
TTCACTGGGAGACAGGATTGGATGGTGAGCAGATTGGCGGAGAGGGAGAGGAAGAGGTGGGATTTGAACCCTCACTGTTGCCATGGCAGCATTTGGCTGTGAGACAAGGCGAATGTCCGCAGCTCCAAAGAATTAACACAGAAAACACTGATGCACTGCGTCGCATCGCCGTCAGCATCGCAGCAACTCGACGGCAATGCAAAGAGAATCTCGTGGCAGGAAAGACCTTTAAACTGTAAGAATAATTAACTTTTCTTAATTTAAAATTAACCTTTGTCATGATTCAGCTGCTTGGAGGGATGCATACAGCAGGCTTCAGGCCGTCTGTGCCGCCATGTTTATACGTATGTCAGATCGAATTTCCCCTCGAGGGACGAATAAAGGAATATTGAATTGAAAAGAAGAATTAAACACTCCCAGAAGAAAAGATTTGTGAGAATTATGCGCTTCAACCCCACAAGGGATTTTCACCAGGGAAACACTAACAGCTGTTAAACAGGAGCAACAATCACTACAAGGAAATACAAATGATCTCATGATCCGTCTTATGATTCAAAACTCCGTAAAGTTAGCTGCATCATCCGAGTGTGCCTTGATTAAAACAGGCAGACGAGACGTATCTCTCCAAACTCATCACCGTGGGTCTTTGAAAAGCAGCCTGCTCATTCGTGGGGCTGCGACCAATGACCTTTAACCTGCTGAAACTCTGACAGAAAGGTCTCTGAACTGATACACTGCAGCAACATCTAGGACAGGTGTGACACCGGCTTCCATGCAGAGGGTGTTGAGGTCTGCAGAGGACAAAAATACTGGACCGCACCCAAACTGTACACACTTTTACTGCGGCCACATGCATGCTGCTTTTGTGCTGGGAGAAGCCCAGGAGATCCTGAGAAACCCGGCATGACTGATGACGATCGCTAAGCTGGACGAGCTGGACGAGCTGGACGAGCTGGACGACGGACAGGTCACAAAGTCTTCGTCCTCAAACACAAAGGTAATCCCTCTGTCCTGTGCAGAAACATACTGAAGGCCATGAGTAACATTTTTCCTCATCTCCAGGTCTTATGGCTCGTCTCCAATGGTGGAATGTAACTAAGTACATTTACTCAAGTACAGTACAATTTTGAGGTTTTTCTACTTTACTTGAGCATTCCCATTCCACTACATTTCAGAGGCAAATATTGTCCTTTTAACTCCACAGCATTAATCTGAAAGCTTTCATCACAAGTTTCTTTACAGCTTCAGACGGATCCTAAAAATATAATCAATTAATAAATGATATTTTTATGACTAAAAGACTTTATTGATCCCCAGAGGGAAATTCACGAGCTGCCCAGCAGTACATAAAGTCATTAAAGTTATCCCCATGTTTACCAGCTGCAACATTAAAGTGATGCTTACGCCTTCATGCATCAATAATAACGTTCAGTAATTTTTGCATTGTAAATACATTCTTCAGAATTCTGCATAGTAGTTTTACTCTTGGTTCTTCAAGTATATTTTGATGCCAATACTTTTGTACTTCTGTTTAAGTAAAATTCAGGACTTGTAAAAGAGTATTTCTGCATTTAGATTTGAGTACTTCTTCCACTCTTGCTTTTCTCTAATGTATCTTGCTTTAAAATGCACATTTAGTTCTAAGTCTAAATAGTGCTAATAAACGTTATTTCTACAGCACCAAGTGCTTTACATAAAGTAAATAACACAGTAGGATAAAGTTAAATAAGAAAAGACAAGATATAATAATTTTAAGGGAGAAACACACACAAAGATGCATCGTGTGTTTATCCTACAGTTAATACTGCGCCTACATGTGTACTGATCAATAATGTAATACATAGTAAATAAAATGGGGCAGTGCTCGCTGTCAGCTGTGAGCAGGAGGGGTGGAGATAATCATTGATTTTATTGAACACATGTGACATCGCTCCTGTCATTTGTCTGCCACAGGTACGCCTGAATGTGTAGTTTTCAGTATATCTCACAGTAAATGAGTTGTATCACACGTCTGTGCAGCAGGTTAAGCAGAAAGACTGATCTACTTTATCAGGCATGTTGCAATGTTTGCTCGTATAATTCTGAACTGTTTATGAGTATTTTCCTCCCAAACATTTGTAGGCTGAGGAAGCAGCTGCTCCAGTTGCTTTTATACACGTCAGTCACGTTTACTGGTTTTTACCCGACTTTTCCAGAGTGTCTGACTTTGACTGCAGCCACAGATTTGACTGCGTGAAATATTGTGAAGCACGTGTGCCATGTTTTATTGTGTTATGAAAGAACCAATATCTTTCTCTCTCCCGCCGTTTTTTAAGGTATAATTAGCTGGTGAACAATGAGTGAAACACATCTGTGAAGTTTTCATCCAGTTTAAAGTTCATCAGCTGTAGTTTTAATGACTCACTTCTCAGTGCTTCTTTCCCACCTACCAGTCAACAGGCCAGTCTGGCTGTCGTTTCACATCAGCAGCTTCTCTGCTAATGAGCTGCTGCTGTGATTGTCAGCCATAGCAGAAGTTGAAGAGCTGTAGAGCTCAGTGGTCGATTTTAGGCGAGTCGACACTGACACTGCAACAACGTCTGAACTGTTTAGACGAGAGGTTTTCTAATGTCCGAGACTTTGAGGACATGCACGAGTGTGATGAATCAGCTTTTCAGCGAAGTGCTAAAATCACCAGAAACATCAGGACTCGCCATATTTTAGGATTAGGGCAGCAACCACTGATTATGTTCAGCATCCACTAATCTGTTGATTATCTTTTAAGACAATTGATCATCATTTAGTGAAGAAATGTTTGAAAAAGAGCTCAAGGTGAAGTGACCAACAGATAAAGTCCAGAGTTTTCATTGATTGATTCACTGTCTTGATCGGCACTTTGGTTCATAAAATGCCAAAAAGTAGTGGGAACCCCAGAGTGATGTGACAGAAACAGTCAAAACCACCCAAATATTCAGTTTAGAATTATGGAAGTCAGAACAGTTGGAACAGCTGGAACCAGCACGTCTGGCAAACAATTAATTTATAAACTAAGAGATTCAGCACTACTGAAATCCCACACGAAACAGTTCAAATAAGCAATAAAAAAGCCTTAATTCAATAATAAAAGAGTTCTAATTAACATTTTTTCTCATCTTTGCTCATTTAAGTACATTTGCTTAAGCACTGGACAATGTTGAGCTACTTGAATATTTCCATTTACTTCACTACACTTTAAGGGGAAAGCTTTTTATTTGACAACTGTCGTTAATAATTACACTGTAGAACATTTCACACACCATTGATGAGCTCATTATATGATTCGTTTTTACACATGAAGTTACAGTTACATAAAGGAGTAAAATTCACCAAGCAGCAAACAACATTAACAGCTGCTTATATGCACTGCAGAATAATTCAGTAAAACACTTGACTTCATAATAACACTCACAGGGAAACACTTTTCTGCGTCATGAGTACTTTAACTTTTCATACGTTGAACCTGCGATAACTGTGGAAACAAGCCATTGATTCAAAGAGCCTGGTCTGTACCAGCTCTATATGGAAAGTGTCCTGAGACAACTTCTGTTGTGATTTGGCGCTATACAAATAAAATTGAATTGAATTGAATTGAATTGAATTGAATCCCATCGCCCATATCATGACAACTCCTTGCTCTTCATTGCGGCCTTTTTCTATCGATGAAGTAGCCAATGCACTCCTTTCCTTGGACTCCAAGATTTCTGTGGGAGACGATAAACTTGATCCCTTCTTTCTAAAAGTTGCTGCTCCAATTGTGGTCAACTACATTACACACATTCTTAACCTTTCAATTTTAAAAGGCACGTTCCCTAAGGTTTGGAAAGTGGCTTATGTAACACCGTTGCATAAAGGTGGTGGAACAGCTAACCTAAATAATTATAGACCTATTTCTAAACTATCTTGCCTGTCAAAAGTACTGGAGTCTCTTGTTAATAATCACCTAAAATCATTCATCTCAACACACTGCATCCTCAGCATGCATCATTCAGGATTTAGGGAAAGACATAGTACTATTACTGCAGCCACCTTTGTTTTAAATGACATTATTATACTGCACTTAAAAATACTTCGTAGTCTCGGATTTGACAACTTAGCTTTTTAATGGTTTCAGGGTTACCTTAGCGACCGACAGTGTGTGTGTATTGGTGATAATAAATCAGAATTTTTGCAAATAGCAAAAGGTGTCCCTCAAGGCTCTATCTCGGGGCCTGTTATGTTCTCGCTTTACATCAATGATATTACCTCAGTTGTCACTGTGAGTAATATTAATTTATATGCAGATGACACCATTTTGTACTACATTGGGAACGATGCACACTCTGCCTTAAATTCCCTCCAAAAATGTTTTTCTGATGTACAAGTTGCACTCAATAATCACAAACTTGTTCTCAATGCAGACAAAACAAAATTCATGTTCTTCACCTGATCAAAAAAAAAGAACCTTGACAGCTTCATCATTTCTACCAAGAATGGTGTAAATATTGAAAGGGTGACAGAGTATAAGTACCTTAGTATTTGGATTGATGAAAAGTTAACCTTTAAGTGTCATGTTTCCAAGCTTGTGTCTTTGTTGAGAATGAAAATTGGTTTCTTTTATAGAAACAGACCCTCCTTTCTGCTGCATTGTAGAAAGATGCTTGTTGAGGCAACTTTTTTTATCAGTTTTAGATTATGGTGATATTTTATACATGCATGCCTCTGCTGCCACTCTGAAGCCCCTGGACTCTGTTTATCACTCGGCCTTGAGATTCATCACTGGAGATACTTATGACACCCATCACTGTGACCTGTATACTAAGGTTGGGTGGCCCTCTCTCAGTGTAAGACGGGAAAGACACCGGGTTTTATTTATTTATGAATCTCTTATCGGTCTTTTACCTTCTTACATTAGTTCAATGCTTTCTTTTAATGTGGGTTCTTATCAAACTCGGTCCAGTGATTGGATCACGCTGCAGGTGCCAGCTGTTTTTACTGAACTTGGAAAATCCAGTTTTTCATATTGCGTACCTGCAACGTGGAACAACATGCAGAGCCATTTAAAGCTTTCCTCATTTTTATCCAGAGGGCAATTTAAATTTTTAACTGTATCACATTTTGCTTCTAGGTGTTCCTGTTTTACTTGATTAATGATTTTTACATTTTTACTGTTTTTAATCATTGTTGTTGCTTTCATTTATCTACTTTTGTTTTTATTGTTTTACTCAGCTACATTGTAAATGAGGTCTCTACCTCAATGTATTTCCAAGTTTAAATAAAGGTTGAATTGAACAGAAAAATGGTGAACTTGTTCACAGAGAGCTGCTGGCAGTTATGGAGCCTGATCCTGAACCTGATCATTCATCTGGAGTCGTGTTTTGTCCACTTGACTAATTTAAATTCAATGTTCACTCTGTTTTTGGTCTCCGTCAACTCCTGCGGGAAATATGTGGCCTGATTCCAAAGAAGATGGGAGACCATGCAAAATATAAATTTAATCAATATTCATCCTTTTAGACATAAACCCAACTGAAAACAGCACAAAGTCAATATATTTAACATTTGACCTCATCAGCTTCATTGATTCTTGTAAATATCTGTTTATTCCGAGTCTAATGCAGCAACACGTTTCAGGAAAAGTTGTGGAATGATCCGGAAGCACCAGTGAAAACTGAAGCCAGAGAGTGAAGCAATGAGCTGAAACCTGCTGAATATAGCCAAAATATTCTTTGTGGGTTCATCAGTATGAGCAGCCCCTTTCACATTCACATTATCATCTCATAAATTCTCTATAAAAATCTCAGTTTACGTTGCTTTTAATACTTCTGCAGCTTTACTAAGTAGTTTTAATGCAGGACTTGTAATAATGATGTGAATTCTTCTTCCACCTCTGCAGCTCTTCTGCTGTGATGATAACGTGTAGGAACAGAGATGCAGACTGTGTCCTTCCTGTCAGAGCTGAAACCTGTTTTATTTTTACCCCACAAGCCCACTTAGCACTCTGCCTTAAGTAGCACGGCTCTGTTTTGATCCTCAGTAGACACCTCATGGTGGACAGACACACAAAGACAGGAGAGACAGGCATCTCAGCGTCTCAGCACAAGTGTGATGGAATCAACGTTGTTGATTTGTCATTTGGTTGGTGCATCGCTGCCAAACAGCCACTGACGTGGTTGCCATGGAAAGAGCTCTGGTTTGGTGCATGCTAGTCTAGTTCATTTTTGTGTTAGAGATTCACTCGTCAATGCAAACACATGCAAAGGATGGATGACTCCTGCTATCTGTCGCCATTCCCTCTGCAGAACGGACTTATCGAGCTCTGTCCCTTTACAGTGCAGTCGGCCTACAGGAGATGGTAAAATATGTGCTGTAGCTGGAGTTCTGATAAGCAAAGAATCAGTCAATGACTTTCTGTATTTACCTGTGAAACGGTCATATTTTAGTGCTTGCTGATGCTAATATCACTATAGAAACCAACCTGAGGGAGAAAATGAATTTTAAAAAGTGTCATTTTTCCTCCTCCTCCTCTTCTTCTTCTGCTTTTCATTTTCCAGAACACTTTGACAAACTTCCAGAGTAGGAGTTGGAACTTGTTGCTGTTAGCTTGAGGTTTGCAGCAGGACATGAGAGCGTTTCTGCTCTTTGTTTGTCTTGTCAGGAAAAGTGAGACGTGTGCTTTACTGAGAAGACGACTTGCGGCGGCCTCGTACTTTGTGCGGCGGCCTCGTACTTTGTGCTGCGATGAAGGCAGCTGTCAGCGGATGATCTGTGATTTCTCCCAGAATGAGCGTTGACTGTTTGTTTAGAATGGGGAGAAACTCTTTGGTCGCTTCATGTTTTGACCTCACTTTGGAGATTTGAATCAGATTTTGTTTTATTGAGTCTGGGCTGAAACAAAAATCTGATTTTAATCAGACTGAAAACAGGAGTTACAACACGATACGTGACGCCAGTGACACATGCAGACTGCAGGAAGACAGCCTTGATTGCAGCTACTTCATGCTACTGTTTGTAGTCCTACATGCTTATCTCTGCTTTGATTTGTTGAACTGCTCACATTACAAACAAGCTAAAGAAGAAGAGCAGGAAATCCTCCCCACTAAAATGTGTAATTTTAATAATAATGATAATAACAGGAATAATAATAACACTAATAATATTTATTACGGGCTGCACGGTGGCGCAGCAGGTAGTGCACGTGCCTCACAGCAAGAAGGTCGCAGGTTCGATTCCCGGGTCGGGCCTCTCTGTGTGAAGTTTGCATGTTCTTCCCGTGCATGCATGGGTTCTCCCCGGGTTCTCCGGCTTCCTCCCACAGACCAAAAACATGCTCATTAGGTTGATAGGTGACTCTAAACTGCCCCTAGGTGTGAGTGTGAATGTTTGTTTGTCCTTACATGTGGCCCTGTGATCGGCTGGCGACCGCTCCAGGGTGTACCCCACCTCTCGCCCGTCGATGGCCGAGATAGGCTCCGGCCCCCCGTGACCCCGAAAGGGATAAGCGGCATAGAAAATGGATGGATGGATATTTATTACAATAAACTTTATTTATAGAGCACCATTCATGCATAAAATGTAACACAAAGTGCTCAGCATGATAAAACAATAAAAACAAGGAAAATAAATGAACATAAAGCAGAATTAAAACAGCCATCAGAAGAAGACACTTCACGTTTAGAAGATTTCATTTAAAGGTCTCCACAGATTCTGTTGATCAGCTAATAGTCGCTGCTACAGAGCAGGTGTTGTCATTGAAAGCCTAAAGCTTGGTGTTTTAGACCTGGCTCTGCTTAAAGGTGGATGACATGAAGTCACTGGACTCAAAGCACCACGAACAATCAGTACCTGATGCCTTTTAACGAGAACGTGCTGGAATGATTAAGGCGTAATTTAAAAAAAGAAGAAAAGCTGAGAGGACAGTGAGTGTGATGCCAATCAAACATTGTCTCCAGTCAGGAGTGAAATTCAAATGTCCTGTGTGGGTGGAGCGGGGGGTGCAGCGCCTCTGATGGAACACACCGTCAGGTAACATGCATATGCATATCTACATCATTACCACTGGAGTCTGCTTTTGAGAGGCTGAAGCTCACACCTGATGCTGTTTTGGTAGAAGTAAATAATAAAAGTATAAATATCTTCAAACCTGTTGCTGTGCAGGAACCACCTTCACATAATGTGACATTCGTGTCATTTTGGAAAGATGACCTTTGACCTAAGATGACCCCAAAGCAGAGGTTGTGCTCATCCACAGCTGTTTTCAGCTGTCGGTTAGTTGATCCGCCACTTCTGTCCACACTGGTAACAACTGCTCACATAGACTCACATTAATTCATGGCTCCCAGAGGATGAATCCTGATCACTTGGTGTATGACTGCAAACTAATGATATCCCCATCAGCCTCAGCTGTGCTTTGTGTTTACTGCTAATTACCAAATGTTAGCCTAATAACACTAACCTAAAATGGTGAACAATCAATGAATGTGTGAAACAGCAGCATGTTTGCATTTTGATTGTGAGCTGACATTAATACAATAATAATAACAGCAAATTTTGTGTCTGAATTCAGCCTCAGGTAAGAAAAATGTTGCTCTATGTGAAATCTTTCCACACCGCACATCATTTTTAATCGTTTGCTAAAAGCAGTAGTTGTCTTAAGTTGTGAGGGTGAATTCTGAACAATGCAGACATTGCATTGTAATGATCACAACCATCTCTGCTAAACCTCAGTAAACACAACATGGCCTGTAAAGCTTTCTTAAGGAAAGTATCAACTCTGAAAAAACAGTTAAGACACAAGCGGCAAAAGAAAATTATAGGACACCAAAAAAAAGGAATAAAAGAATTTCGTGGCTCATTATCCGCTGATTTCTGTCAGCCCTCATGGCTGAAGAGCATCAGCGCGAGAAGACAAGTGAGGACGAGGTCTGAGACATGGAGGCGCTGCAGCTCTGCCAGCACGCAGGCTTTGCACAGATATAACATCATATAACAGCACAAAAATCTATCTGTGCAACAATTAGCAGCGCTGAAACTCCTCCATATTGTCGTCATGACAACACCAGGACAATGTCGGTCAGGGTTCAAGCAGTTACAAGACAACAGAAGGCGATGATAGAGAAAACAGAGCAGCAAAGACGGAGACGCAGAGAGGACAGGAGACAGATGGAGCCAAGAGAGACGAATCATCAGATTTGTTTGGAGGAAATTTGTGTTTAAATTCATTGTGAAATTACAGGAGACTGAAATAAAATGTCACAGAGACAGAAACTGCAGGATGTGGTCGCTGGTTACCTAGAAATAGACTTATGTATATATAGAGATAGATTAGGGAAGTGATATATGGCTCAGTAATTATTTTGGCAGGCAGACAGCACAGTAAAGCAGGTGTATGAGCGTCCAGTGCGCAGGGAGTTCACACTGTACGACTGAGCAGAGCGAGCGAGCGTCCAGGTTTGATTCCCGCTGATGAAAGCATAAACTTCTCAAGTAAGTTATGAGGTTACAGAGTATTATACATAATTCCTGAGGCTGTAAAATGGCACAGTGAGCAAATGCTGGGGTAATGTAAGGTTGTGCACACAGTGTAAAGCAAAGTGAGATGTGCAATTACTGCCTCAATAGCACAGAGCAGCAGGGGAGCGCTGCCACAGGGGTGGACACAATAACACGAAGGCCCATTCAGTCTAATGTATATACAACAGCTGTGTAGCAAATGCTAATACTGCAAGCCTGTAATGTTTAGTTTTGGCAGAGTGTCACGGAGGTGATGATGAGTCAAACTCTACCGCGACTCATGAGGCCGTGTGGCGCCGTAGCAAAGGCTTTGTTTTATTCTAACAAGCTATGTTAGAAGCAGTTTGGAAGCCTTTTTAGATTTAAGGAGGAGTGCTGGTTGTTTCATGTATGCTGGTGCTACAGATGAATGGAATAAACAGCCCTTTGCATTAAAGGGGGTGTCCAACCCATTGCCTTTAAGGCCCCAGTTGAAAAGGGATGGATCGTAACCACAGGTCAGATTTTTCCAGCAGATTCCTTTAATGTTTGTGCTTTTGATGAGATGTCTCTTTCTAGATGTTGGCACTTTTTTAAACTTTTAGCTTTTTCCATTTGTAAATGATGATATACGTACATGTTCATTCAGTGAAAGGAGAATAAATGGTGTTTTTCTAAGTGTGTATTTTGTCTTGTATCACTCACCATCTAATTTCAATTAAATAAAGGTAGACTACAGGTATTCGTGGTCTTGTGTCCACTCCCTGTGTACAGCTTGCTCAGTTTTCTTTAGTGTTTATCCCCAAAATTGTTCATCGTGGCCCAGCATGCACGATGGAGGCATTTCTTTCCTCAAGAAATCATTTGCAAAGCTTTATCTTTCCAAAAATATTTTAAATCCTGCATGGTTGACACTGTTAGCCAGCTAGCAGTCCTCTTGACCAGCAGCTCTCATTCAGTGGATTAGCATGAAACCTTCTGTAGGAATGTGTATGTGATTCCCGCATGCATGCACATGTGCGTCCTCATATGTGTGAGATTTGAAAAAAATCAAAAAATTGCTTCACAGCACTACTAGTTGTCAGAAACTCACCATGGTACCTTTAACAGGTTCTTCTCATCTTGCTGCAGCTCAGGACGCATTCAATAGGCAACATGGCTGCAGGGTGCGGTCAGAGGTGCAGCTCTGCACTGAAAGCATGCAGCTGAGAAACGTCCGTCTGAGCCATGCGGCTCAATATGTTGCAGCTTTAAATATTTCCCGCAGGTTTACCTGTTTTGGTAAATCTCCTCCTCGCAGCATTAAAGCACCACTGCTAGTGGAGTGAAGCAGCCGCCTCACCTGAGTCATTACTGCAGCCATTTTATTCATTGAGTTGTCATACAGTGTGTTCACGCCTGAGTGCCACTCCTGTGCCCTGTGGGCCACTGTAAGGTGAACTGTTGGAGCTTTGGCTTCGGGCCGTAAGGGTGAGGGGAAATGAAGTGGGTTCTTGATAAGAAGCGAGGATGCAGCTTAAGGCGGGGGCATTTCTGAGATTTCACAGCCAGCAGAAGAAGAAACTACTGGTCACACAAACCAGCCCTTTGACATAAGTTCAAACAAATAATGAAAGAAAATCAGATGTTTAAAGATGCAGACGAGACAAAACCTCCTTTTTAATATCTGCCAGAAGTTTTCAGCAAGAGTTAAGAAGTTTGAACAAATCTTGGAGGTACACATTAAAACACTCCAGTCTGTTATTTTGTACTTACCCACCTACAAATCCACCCATGCAGAGGGCCAACATCCCACTGAAAATGAGATTAAAGGATTAAAAAACAAAATAAAACATATCCTTCATTTTGCATAACACAATTAAGAGAGTGTGAGGCTGTCAGCCAGTTGAATGGGAGGTGAGTCCAGATCCTGTGGAGGAGCCTGGCGACAGAAAGAACAGCCCTCCCACAGCGCTCCTCCTCCTCGCTACAGTTCCTACACTCAAAGCAGCACAGTGTTTCTTTCACTCTTCAACTGGCTTCCATTAGCAACCTCCTGACAATGAAAACACTGGATGTCTGCTACAATAAATCACTGCCTGTTTGTGTTATGGGCTGCCTGCACTTGCAAGAGCTAAGTTCACAAACGTACTGCAGACGCACTCAAAGAGAAGTTTGACTTCACTGAAAACAGAAGTTCTTAAAGATCCCCTCCAGACACGATTTAAGATGGACGCAAAATACTCTGCATTGACTAATAATTGGTGTCTGATATGGTTTCTCCACACACCAAAAAATTCAGTTATCTTGTTAAAGTCCTTAAAATGACATCTAGTTCTTCCTCACTGAAAATTCTGGCTTCCATGAATATGTAATTGTTTTTCATTTCCAAAGTTTAGCTGTTGGACACAAGATGTCTCCCACTGTACTGAAAAGTCCGTTCTCAGGCTTCAGATTTCCACATCACGTTGTTAAAGTTGATCAAATAGATATCTTTGATGTTTGATATTTGATATTTCTATACTTCCCTCATAACAGAAATAAAGCTCTCTCTTATCTTTAATGCTTTTAATTAGTCGAATAAGGTCTATTTCTTGAGCTCAGTCATGACGCTTAGTAGAAGCCATGAGTAGTTTTGTTGTCACTATTAGACACATTAGTGATGATATTATTACTCAGTTATTTCATTCATTTGCAGCCAAAGGTCTTTCAGTAATAAGCGCACACTCTCACACCGCTGTAATCATCACATTTGAAGTTTAGGAGAAGAAGCCAGAGGATCTCTGGCGCTCTGATGTTCTGACCTCAAACCAGCCAACGATTCACAGCCGGAGCTCGGCACAGTAACACGAGCAGGGATGAGCTGACCTGTTCCTGTCTCCATAATCAGTACTGATTAAAAGGAACAGGATGAGGAAGTGGAGTAAAAGTGCTGCTGAAACGATCTGTCAATTAGTCAATTTTCAACAGCCATTCTGATAATTAATCATTTGATTCATTTCTCAAACAAAAACACAATTCCAGCTTCGTCATCGTGAGGATTTTCTGCTTTTTCTTTGTGACAATAAACTGAACACACTTGAATTTTGGACTGTTGGTGGGAAAAAACAAGTATTTTGGAGGGTGACGCCTTGTATTTGACTAAACTGTGATTTTTAATAAAAATGACAAAAGTCATCGGCAGGTTAATCAAGAGTAAAAAAAACCCTGTGAACAATATGCTACAGTAAAGCAACCTTTACAGCCTTAAACCTTATAGACACAATGTCCTGCTGACATTCTATTGGATTTGTATGTTGATTTGATGCATGTTAACGGTCTGGTTACACATCCAGCAGACACAGAGCGACACTATCATCTGCCTGGAGTTCCCTGAAGAAAATATCTGGCTCTTTAGCTGCTCGATGTTGCTCTAACTGTGTGCGTTTGCCGTGTGGTGCCGTCCGGGTAGCGTGCAAAGGGTTGATTTAAGCTCGTTTGAAGAAAACGGCCGCCTGCTGCGGCTGGAAATGAGGTTGACGAGAGCGCTGGGGCCGAACTGTGCGGTGAACGTGCCTGAAAGTGCAAACGACGAGCGAAAAGAGGCTAAAAGCTTTGATAGAGCCGCAGATTTGACCCAACGCAGGCGTTCGGTTTACCGTCGATACAAATATGTTAATTTTTAGGAGTATGAGAGCTTCGGACAAACTTCAGGTTGGCGCTGCACCTCCTGTTGTTTGACCTCCTATTGGCCTGTTCTCTGAAAATGGCCCTTCTGCTGTAGGTGTGTGACAGAGTGTGTGTATGTATCTAAAGTGGCGAGCAGCCTTTGTCCCTCAGCACTCAGACTTCCTGATTGCTGTTATTTGGTCAGCCATGGCACCCGCTCGCTGCAATTTACAGGATGCAAGAGGGTGTGTGTGCGTGTGTGTGCGTGTGTGTGTGTGTGTGTGTGTGTGTGTGTGTGTGTGTGTGTGTGTGTGTGTGTGTGTGTGTGTGAAGAGAAAAGAAAGAAGCAGGAGAGGAGCGAAGGGAAAGAAGAGTGTGGCAATTTGCAGTAAGCACGAGTGTGTTTCTCCAAATGTGTGTGTGAGTGTGTAGACAGTTCAAGTAGCAATTTGGAGTAAGCAAGTGTGCGCTCGCCTGTGTGTTTGTGTGTGTCGACAGCTCCAGCAGCTTTTCGAGTGGCTACTTTGATGTCTGACCCACTTTGGCTGTTGCTGAGTATAAAGCTATTTATTTAGTTGTGTGTGTGTGTGTGTGTGTGTGTGTGTGTGTGTGTGTGTGTGTGTAAAGCTATTTATCTGGCAGTGGACTGGGAGAGTTTTGCTGTGTTGCTGTTGGACCCTCAGCATCTGCTGGTGGAGACAGCAGAACATCTCACGCTCCGTCTCCTCCTCCTCCTCTTTCTCTTTCCTCCTTCCATCTTTGCCATTTTTTCTCTCCCCAGCTCCTTCTTCTCCTTGTCACACTGCCCTCCTCCTCCTCCTCCTCCTCCTCCTCCTCCTCTTAATGTAATGTCTTCTCCTCTCTTCATGCCTCGTACTACTCTGTACTTCCATCTTCCGCGTGCCATTAACTCCCTCTGATATAGTGGTTAGTTGTGGCTCTCAGCTCTGATTGGCTGAATCGTGTTAGACGCTGCTGCAAATTACCAGATAAATCTTTTTTTTCCTGCTGCCAGACTGACAGACACCACGAGCTGGAATGCAACCAGAAATAAACACAGAGTCCAGACTCTAAAGAGCCCAAAGAGTCTGGACTGCAGAGCTAAAATGGTCTACCTGCACAGCTGCAGGCTCGTTTAGTCAAAGGGCAAATTTCATTTTGGTTTAGTTTTGTACCGATTTTTTTAACAGCTATATAAACTGAAGTGCTGGTTTCTTTATATTCAAACTAAGGTAGAACAATTAAAACACACCTGTTAACGAGTCATACTCCACCTTCACTTGTTATTTAAAGGATGAGGCTGGAGCTATTCTAGATTTTCCTCACTGTCAACAGGACTAAAACCAACCATGTGTTTGTCCTTCCTGACTTCTTTCCCTGTTTCTGACTCTCAAACTCAAAAAAGAAATAGAGCACTTGCTGGGACCTATTTTCAGGGGTGGATTAATCCGCATTTCATCCTCCTATGTTTTCGGGGCAGCAGGACGGTGAATCAGAGTACTTTATTGATCCCATTCTACAGCAGTAATAAACTTGAAAAGGGAAATAATAAATATCTTTGAGAAGATGTGAAAATATGTACACTAGAGAATCTAAAATATGTAAACTTAAATATGTAAAGTATGTGTATTCTGCAGTAGCAACAGTCGATATAGGATATCAACATATCTGTTGTGCTACATTCTGCATCAAGGAACAGAATACTAGAATACTACAGCCGCTAATACTAATACCATAATACCAATACTAGCAAAAATAATAAGCATGGCGATAGTACATTTATACATATACATTTATACAATTATTATCATTATATAATATTCTTATTAATAATATTAAACTACTGGTAGTAGAAGAATGCAGTAGAAATATGCAGTACATAATGTACATATACACCATAGTTAGTAAGTATGTGAGCTGTTTTTATGGCACGACGAACGAGATGAATCAAACTGTGGGACAAAGATTTTATCTGCAGTTATACTTCATGATTCCACCAAGCAGCCACAGTAATGATACCAGTGTTCCCAGTGATGTGGTCAACAGTGACAACAAATAGCCCCATCAGCTTTATTTGGCACCATAATCTCAACATCAGATCTGTTCAGTGGCTGTTTTCTGGACATCTGGACAAACTGTTTGCACAGTTTTCATGGTCCAAACTTCCATCCACTGTTTTTTGTGTTACATTTAATACAGACATTTACATCTCTGTCTTTTCCTTATATTGTATCCTTATATTGTTCCTTATATTAGTGTATTTCCTCGGCTTCCTCTGTGGTTGTTCTTGCACTGCAGATCTCAGAGATCATTTGTCGGTGCAGTCGGTACCATGACGTCTCTTTCTTCAGGTAATCTGTCGACCATGGAGGAGCTCTTTTCATTGTATGTTGCACCATGATTGTTATCGCAGGTCTGGCCTGGTTTGACTTACTAGGGTTTTTAAAGAATTGGACTCCAATGTGGTGCAGATGTGTGGACGTTAATCATGTTGAGCTGCAGCTGACATTATTTTCATTTTAATATCAGAAAATGGAGAAAAAAGCCCATCACAATTTCCCAAAACCCAAGGTGGTGTCTTCAAACTGCTAGTTGTTTGACCGACAGTCCAAACCCAAAGATATTCAGTTAACAGCGACATAAAACAGCAAATCCTCACATTGAAGGAGGTGAATGAAATGACTAAATCATTAAATTCCTTCCTTTTCAAACTGCAGGCACTAGTTTCCTGTATTTGCAACAATACAAGTTGAGCCGATGTTTATTCATTAATTTTCAGCACGTCGAGCATCCTCGGATTCAATTCAATTCAATTCAATTCAATTCAATTCAGTTCAATTCAATTCAATTCAATTCAATTCAATTCAATATACCTTTATTAATCCCGCAACGGGAAATTCCAATTTACAGCAGCATCAGTAAAAGATAGATTAGTTAAATACATAAGTAAAAACAATAAGTATATAGAAAAGAGTGTAATAAAAATGAACATTATCTTAAATTATAAATTGTATAGGCAGACTGTTATGTACGTACAGGATGGATAGCACAGATTATTGCACCAATTAGTGTCCAGATGATTTACAGATAATTTGTAGATTACTTGGAGCAGTTTTCGTTGTGCAGTCTGACGGCTGCAGGAAGGAAAGACCTGCGACGCTCCTTCACACACTTTGGATGCAGCATCCTGTCACTGATGGAGCTCCTCAGTGCAGTGAGTGTGTGTTGGAGGGGGTGGGAGTCATTGTCTGTCATGGAGGACAGCTTGGCTGTCATCCTCCTCTCCCCCACCTCCTCCACCTGTTCCAGAGGACATCCCAGGACAGAGCTGGCCTTCCTGATGAGTTTGTCCCGCCTCTTCCTGTCAGCTGCTGTGATGCTGCTCCCCCAGCAGACTACACCATAGAACAAGGCAGAGGCCACAACAGAGTCATAGAAGGTCTTCAGGAGTGCCCCCCCCCCCACCCCCCCCCACCCCAAAAGACCTCAGCCTCCTGAGCAGGTAGAGTCTGCCCTGATGAAGTTAGACAACTAAATGCCGCCTTGAGGAGGAGGAAGCGACTCGATGGAGTTGTACGAGTTTAACCTTTGATTTGAAATGAAAACTTGCCTGACAGTGGAAACCTTGGCATGAGTTGGGATTTAAGTCAGGTCAGGAGTTGAAGGTAAATACACACTTTGATCCACCAGCTCAGCCTCCACTCTCCGACTTTGCACTTTGCAATTTCACTGTCAGACCTCGGACTGTATGCACTGCTTCATGTACGATTTTCATGTCGGGGGAAACATATTTCTCTCATTTTTCATGCATTCAATATTCACACCGTGCTGCACTTCTTCACCTCTGTCTGCCACTGCTGTTATAGTCAACAATAGCAAAACTGGCATTTCTATGAAGAAATGCAGCTTCCAGCTCTATCATTTCTAATACTGCATTGCACTGACGTTAAGACAGTTTTATGAAAGAAGCAATAAGCCACTCGGCAGCTCACTTTACTCTGATGTTAAATCAGCTACAGGATTTTTAAAAGACAAAGACTTTTCTGCTGAAATCACTGTGGCCTCTCGTGGCTTACTCTTTAATTTTCTGCTCCTCCGGTCTCCTCGCTTCTTTTTTCTTCCCCCACATCTCCCTCCTGCTCTCCTCCTCGCCTCTGTGTTTTGATGTAATTGAGGAGGAGGTGGTGCACAGTTCTCCCCCACAGCCGAGAGTCCAGAGAGTGAAACCTCTAATCAGCGACGTCAACAGCTGACACTTTGCAGAGCTGCACCACAGATGCTGGAAACAGGACTGGCTTTGTGGACTCGTGAAGTGATTGCATGAGCTCCTGACACCCATATCGCACAAATTTTTAATTTTGCAAAGCAACCAAAAGCAGCAGCCGTAAAAATCTATATCTATACTGACCCTGCTGTTACTGCATCCACAGTCCATCCTTTCACTGTTAGTACGATGACGCTTGAAGCAATGAAAGCTCGAGCTGAGCTTTTTTTTATTTCTTTAACAAAACAGGCTGTGACACAGAAATGCTCAATAAATGAAACTCTGCTCTTGTTCCTCTGTAATAAGTGAAACCTTCACTCAAGCAATTTCGCTCCGATCCCAGTGCGGGCGCTGATCCTCCTTTGGCGTATTAACATTTAAATGAACATTTATGCGGTCACAGGTGTGCGTTTATTGGGTGTTTAACAATGGCTTCAGCTCAGCCAATCAGAGCTGAGGACAAGTGGTATCCATTTTATAAGTCATCATTAACAGATGTCACACTCACTGATGTTTCTGCAGAGCACGGTCAGCATTCGCAAATCTATTCCTGACTGGAAGATCTCTTTCCACTTTAAGGTGAGAAGTCTGATTTCACCCTGAAGTCTTTCTCCTGTTTTTTGGTTGCTGTCGTGGTCGTCTGAAGGGGAAAAGGCTGATGAATGAACAGCAGTTAAATGAGAGACAGAGCTCAGCACTGTCATCTGTAAAGCTTTAGCTCGGATGTCACAGTTCAATCACTATGGATTATGGCTTTAAGAGGGGCTGCCTGCCAAAATAGCCTCAATGTGGATGTGTGTGTCTGTGTGTGTGTGTCCTGTTTGATATACAGAGAAGGTTTTCTGCCTGTTCTCCTTCAGTTTGGCACTTAAATGGTTAAAGCCACAGACCATTAAGTGACGTTAAGGCTGAAAAGAAACACTGTGAAATGGATATTATTTACAAAATACATACAGATCAAATTCAACATCATTCGTAGGTTGAGTGTTTTATTCTACAAAGAGTCATTTCTCATATCACTGAAGGCTGGCCACTTCCTGAGAAGGGGGCTGAGGCTACAGGGGCAAAACGACATGACAGTAACTGTACAAAAGGAAATTTCAGCATTTTTCATTTCGAAATGGACAGTTGTGTTTGAATTCATGCTGAAGTCTTTTCTTTGGTCAGTTAACTGTTTTATTGATTATTGATCATTTCCCAGCAGAGTTGGAGGGAGAATTAACATTGTTTACTTACTCTAGGACAAATTAGCAACACGATAAAATACTCACTCTGTAAAAATCATGGAATTAAAAGTAAAAGTACACGAGCATAGAATCAGTAACGTGGAAAATGGCAAAATGATGTTGTAGCTGATCAGTATGGAGCTATTTTTAACTACTCTGTATTCTGTTGTACATGTGTGTCATGAAATTCTTTAAACTAACTACTGAAAATACATGTCCCTCTTAAATAAGGGTGGGGAACTTCCAACCAACGAGGCATTTCATGAATACAAAAAAGAACTCTGAAATACAGAAAAATTGAAAGAAACTGACAAAAAATAGTAGACTAAAATGTCCCTCTGAGTGGTCCTTGAACACAGCATGCGAGTAGCAGTTGCTGTCAAAGCATCACAGCAACGGTCAAGAAAACAAGAGCAGATGCTGATTGTCATGTTTTTGAAGAGAAAGGGACTTTTTTTTGTTGTTAAAGGAAAAGGCAAATCTTTTAAGTTAGTGTCTGGGGACGAGCTCACAAATCTTAAGAGTCATCACAGCTTGAAACATGCTGAACTGGATGAGCTTCAATTCAATTCAATTCAATTTTATTTGTATACTGTAGCGCCAAATCACAACAGAAGTTGTCTCAGGACTCTTTCCATACAGAGCTGCTACAGACCAAACTCTTTATCTACAGAGGACCAACAATTCCCCCATGAGCAAGCACTTGGCGACAGCGGCGAGGAAAAACTTCCTTTTAACAGGCAGAAACCTCGAGCAGAACCAGACTCTGGGTGGGCGGCCATCTGCCTCCACCTGCAGGACAAATGCTCTTGGATGAAGTTGACGCTCTTCAGTGGAGTTTGGATGCTCCACAGCAGCTTTCACAGACCACATTCACACAGAGACGGTGTTCTACAGGCAGGTTTGTGCTGAGCGAGATAACAGCGAAGGAGCTGAACCTTCAAAAGGACAAATCGTGAAGGAGAGCCTCGTTGCTGCAGTGGCAAGAAAGGTCATTGATAGAAAAAAGGTTCCCATGCCTTCTCTAAACTTGAAACGGCAGAAAACTCACGTGAAGACAACCTCAAAAGAGCTTTTGTTACAGGTGAGAAGAAGGAATATAATCCAGGAATTCCAGTCAGAGAAACAGTAACGGAGAGCCTTTAAAGGTTGATCCTGGGCAGCTCTTAATTATTCCTCAGCATTGGGACCCCCACTGTGTCAAAGCAGAATTCACTTTGAAATGAATGAGGAGGCTGCATTTTTCCAAGCAGGGCTAATATCGGTCTGAGAACAGAAAGTTAATAATTCCATGAATTATTACACTCATATCATTACAGACTGTGAAGGAAAACAGCTATGCAAAATCTCTTTGAAGATCAGGTGTCGTACCATTAACCATTACCCTTTTTTATATGTAACAGTCACACGGACAGACAGTATTATCTCAGTGTAATGTCTCCAACTGTCGGCTGGGTATTGAGTCAGGCCTAACCCAAAAATGACAGCTGTTCACTAAAGAATCTACTTAAATTGTGGATTTTTTACTAAGTGCTGCATTCCCCAAGTCTCAGCTATACATGAGGAGGAAAAAGTCATCAGAAGTCTAAAAGCACCAATAAGAGTGACGCTAAAATAACAAATGTCCAGGTTTCATAGTTAACACAAACCAAGCTCTCAGTGCGGCAGAAACAGCTGAACATCGCTGCCAGCAGCAGCACTTCAGAGCCACAACAGTGACTGAGATACTTAGACTGCAGGATGAAAGC
The DNA here is from genome assembly GCF_039877785.1 of Chaetodon trifascialis. NCBI lineage: Eukaryota > Metazoa > Chordata > Actinopteri > Chaetodontiformes > Chaetodontidae > Chaetodon > Chaetodon trifascialis. The sequence goes on along the minus strand of NC_092068.1, from coordinate 27,707,613 downwards.
AGCGAGTATGTTTCTTAATTCTATATTACAAAGTCAAGCCACTTAAGAGGCTGACAATCAGCACATTAACATCACGTCGGGTGGAGTCGTTCAGGCTGATGTTGGAGCCTCGCCGAACCGGCGTGCAGCTCTCAGCTCTGGCCAGTTCATCCACTCGGCTCCTGAACTGTAATCACTCCTCTGTTTGGGCCGGTGTGATGCTGGCAGCAGCTCAGCACCCACAGCCAGGAAGTGCATCAGCATTTCATTGCTGAACTATGATTAAAACACAAGCTCTTCATTTCATGGCGTGACAGTCTGTGAGATCTTCATTTCATGGCTGTGAGAGAGCAGCAGAAACAACGGAGCGTCTGTTTCACAGGTAAAACCCGATGCAGGTCTTGATGTTTGAGCTTAATGCTGTTGAGTCCGAACTGTCACAGTTACGTCTGTAATGTGATCAAAGTGTGATTGTCTGTTTATTAGAAAACAAAAAAGATTGTCAGAAACAGCTTGATGCTAAATAAATAAGATTTTGAAATAATGATGTGTGTCAGAAGTCTCTTACAGAAAACGATGCCTGACTTCAGGAAAAGATGTCAAACAAGCTTAAATGCAGTTGATTTTGATTGGTGTTGATGGATCAGGGAGGATGACAAACCATATTTACCCGGTTAGATGACGACTGATTATAGGATTGACTCCCTCGTTTGCAACATGTTTTTTGGAAAAATATGATAAATAATTACGTGAGAATGTCCGCTTTCCTCTTGTGAGGGAGAAACATGAAAAACCATCCATCCATCCATCCATTTTCTATGCCGCTTATCCCTTTCGGGGTCGCGGGGAAACATGAAAAACCTACATCTGAAACTCATTTATGAAGTTCAGCTCACACTCGCTCCTGTCAGCCGTCACCACTTTTCATTTAATTACGTGGTTCTTGTTGCTTGACGTATGATTTGCTCTTCCGTCTGTTTCTGTAAAAATGCGACACAAGTTGTGTCTTTGGGAATTTATTTCCTCTGTGGCAGCAAACCACAAACTACTGAGTGACACTGCTCTCCACGTCCCATGTCGTGAATATATGGACGTAGATGTGCATAATAAACCCAAATGATCTTTCTGTCTTTAGTTATGTTGCTGAAAGTGTCTGATCATGCAAACCCAGAATCCTTTTCTGTAAAGGAGAGACATCAACATGATGAAAAACACCCTGACATCCTCCTTGGTTGTTTCAGACACTTCCTCATTCAAATGGTTTTGGTCGATCATGGCTAAATCAAGATCCTGCCAGCGATTTCTCCTTTTTTGGACTGCAGGGCTCAACGTCAAATCAATCGCACCCCCAGAAACTTGGAATTTGAATGGGAGTCCGACTTCTTATGGAGAAGAAAATTGGTGGTGAGGGAAGCTCAAGAACAGCCACTTATTGAGCACAGGAGCTGCTCGAGGCTGCCCCCCCACCCCCCCACATTATCCTCACTCAACCGGTGTTCTATCCCGGGATGAGTCTGTAAAACTGCTCAAGCTCACAGACGACGCCACAGTCGTTGGGCTGATTACCGATGATGAATCACTTTACATAGCCAGCGATGGAGGCACAGTGGAGAGGCATTCAATCTGAAATAACCTTTTATTTCACCTGAGCAGGCGCAACAACAAAAAAGAAACTCCAGGCGAGAAGTGAGATGCAATCAGTCATCATAAATGAGAAGAAAAGTGGAAAGGCTAAAAAACTTTTTAGTTCCTCAGCAGTAAAACATTGTCAGCTTTGAAATGGGAGAGCGGTGTTGACAGCGTGGTGAAAAAGGCCCATCAGAGATTCCACTGACTCAGACGACTACACCATGTTTGATGCGTCTCTGGCAGCCATGACCCATTTCTGCACAGTAGCAGGAGTGATCAAAAATGTTAGAACAAATGTTATTGCTTTCCATTGCTTCCCTGTGGTTTTGGGCTTTCCGAGCCTTGACTTCCTGCAAGAGGAAGTATTCGTCTGTGCTACACAACCATTAGCAGCCATCCATGGTGCACAGTAATGCCTCGAGGACCACACAGATCCACCGCTTCCCCCAAGTTAATGTAGTAACACCACACTGGAATGATACTACATCACCAGTAAAAGTCCTGTATTGACGTTTTTATCGGTGGGCAAATATTAGCAGTAAGGTATGCTTCAGCATCAAAACTACAAGCGCTGATTGTGAAAACTGGTCTTTGTCACAGTTTTAAATGCTAAAAATTGGAGAAAATGAAGAAGAAATGTACTTTATTTATCACACATAGCTGCACACACTACACGCACTCGCCATGCTTCCGCATTTGACCCGTCCTCGGTCTGTCGATCCTCCGCGGCAGACCAGGAGCGGTGGGCTGCCAGCTGCCAGCCGATGCCGGTGCCCGCGCCCGGGGACCCATCCTTCTCGTCACCGTTGGTCAGGTGGTGGTCTTCTTGCATGTTTTTAGTGGGGGTTATTACGGAGGAAACCCCGGGTGAACACGGGGTGAACATGCAAACTCCACACAGAAAGGCCCTTTTTCCTCGAGCAGCAGGCACTGAAGGCATGGTGGAGGACACGCCACCAGCACCCACAGCGGGATTTGAACCGGGGACCTTCTAGCTGTGAGGCGACAGTGTTACCACTTGTGCCACCGTGCTACCCAAAATAATAATAAATGATAATGAAGCATGAAAATCTCCAAAGCTGGACATAAAATGAACCAACAAAGGAGGGATTATATGCTTCTTCACTGGCTGAGAAGGTCTCTAAACTCTTCAGATAATCTCTAAAAGTGCATGTTGTTGAGCAGCAGGAAGGTTGATTTTAAGAATTCATTAATTAATTAGTGCTCAGATAAATGTAGTGTAGAAAGAACATATTCCCAAATTTCACAAAAACCCCTAATTAAGTAAAGTGAGTAAATGTACCCACGCAGCTTGTCTCTGTGTTTTTTTGAAGCTGTAACACATGAACGTGTCCGTCTGAGGAGGCTGAACAGCTTGAAGTCCAAGACAAAATGACATGAAGTTGTTCTTCTTCAGTCCAGCAAAGCAAAAGAGCAGCAAAAAATAAAATAAAATAAAATGCTGCAGTCGATCATTTAACAACTAAATTCTGCTGTTTGTGATTAAAAAAGGTGAATAATAATGAGAAAAGTATTTTTTCTGTTGAAACGAGTAAAGTGGACTGGAAATTCAACAACTGGGTAGTTTTTCTGACTTGAAAACTTAAAAACATTCAGAATAAAAAATGAAGGTGAAGGTGGAAGAACGAAGCTGACCAATCACAGCAGACTGGGCTCTTCCAAAGAGACAGGAGGAAAAGGTGCTGCAGCAATGTACACGATGAGAAAAGCATTGTATTTTTCAACATGCATGCATGTTTGAGTAGACCCCTCAAATAAAAGTATGACCTGAAAATGAGCATGTTATGGCCTCTTTAAACAGCTCTGGCAGTTTTGGGATATTCAGGCCCAAACTCTCAGTGCTGGACTGTTAGCATGCGCTAAAACACGCGTTCCACTAATAGTGGAAAAACAGCGGCTCCACTTTTCTTGCACGTCATGCGCCAACCTCACCAAAGCAAAGTCCTCGTATGTGTAAAATCATACTTGGCAATAAGGCTTTTTCTGATTCTGATTCTGATTCTGATTTGCTGGGTTTTCTGGCCAGAGCCCTTTGCATCAGCACTCCCTCCAAGCCAATGCAACGGTCCCATTGAAATGACTGAGGATCTGTCTGAACACGTCCTTAAAGTCAGAAAAAACAAAGATAAAATCAAAAGCTCGCTGATGTTGACTTGAATAAAACAACTGAAAACGAATGAAGACTGAAAGATAAAATATGTTTAAACACAAACAGAGAATTCGCTTCCTCACTCAAAGACAAGGACTGTGCACACAAGGCAACAGGATAAAACCAAAGGACGACTTTTGTTCGGGCATCTGTTTGCATTGAATTCTCATTAAGATTTGAATGCTGGAACATAAGCATTGAATTTAATTTTTTTACAAATTTGCCTTTATGTTTATTAAAATTACGCAGCTTTTTAATTCTGACATCTTACAAGCCACCAGCAACCTTCTTATGAGATATTTCTCCTTCTGTCTATTTCGAGCTCCTCTGGTACATAAATCACTTTAAAGTTATTTTTGTGTGAAAATATCATAAATGTTTCAGCGTATTTTGTTTCTCGTTAAGCCCAAAGAGAGTGACAGGAGGCACAGCGGCTCATTACCGGACGTGTTTCTGAAAGGCTTTGTCTCTTTGCTGCTGATGAAGTGCACAATAAAGCACCGCTGAGGTTTTCTTAACATGTTTTTGAGTAGTTTCTGTGGTCGAAGCGAAGGAAGGAAACCATAATGCACTGCTGCTGGTGCACCGCCGAGTCTATATTAACTCATTCACCATGAAGTGCCTGCCCGAGTGGACGCATCCATCAAGCTTTCTGGAAAGTGTTTGCAGGAAAAAAGGATCCAAAAGACGGTAAGTAGAGAGAAGAGTTCAGTGCTGAAAGATCACACACACACACACACACACACACACACACACACACACACACACACACACTTTTTAAAACTAATTCCATACAGTCAGGTTTTAATGTCAGAAGGTTTCTTGTTGTTTTTTAAAGGTCACTGAAGCGAATTACTGAAAACCGTTGATTCTGTAATAAAGTGAACTTGACTTGGCAGACACACATCTACACACACACCAACACACACACACACACCTACACACTGATGGAAACATTGCACACGTCAGACACACACACTCACACAGCCCCAGGTGTTGAACATGTTGACTTTTGACGCTATTTTAGTCATTGAACATGATGATCCCAGCTGTCTTAGTGCCTTCTGGACACACACACACACACACACACACACACACACACACACACACACACACACACACACACACACACACACACACAGTCTCAGTCCCAAAGCATCCGATCAGTTGAGGGAGTGTGTGTAGGTTCTCTGGCGTCTTTCTTTTCCAGGTTTAAAATCCACTTCTTTTCACTTTGAAAATATTCTCTGAATGAGTTCCGCACTCTTTTTGTCTTTTCTTGCTTTATTATTTGACACACAGGGGAAATCACAGGACGGTGGCGGTAATAGGCATCAATTCATACATTTGTCTGCTGGTAATGGACTTTTTATGAAAGCAAGTCGTTCTCAGGTGATTCTTTTGTCTTTAAAAGAAACACAATGACTACAAGACACACTGATATGAAGTCTACTGATTTATTTCCATTTTCAGAGTAATTTGTTTTCTAGATCTATTATATTAGGAGGGATAATATCTGTGCATATGAGGCTGCTCAAATTCCATTACACAAAATTTGTCAAATATTAGTTTATCAGGATCTCAAGACATTTCATTGACAAAACTTGGAAAAACTGCTTTCTGGAGGAACTGAAACTGAGCCTTTTAAATTGATTACCAGGACATTAAAGAACATATGTACAACAGCTTAACAAGAGGACAAATCCAATATATGTGGAGGTTAAATACTAGCTAAAATAGCATCAGAATGCATGATACAAAAACTGTGCCTCATTCAACTGAGGTTTCTCTACAAAAATACATCTAATAACAGCTTCTGTTTTTCTCTAATTTACACAGTTTAATCATAATTATAAATAAAACCTATCGTTCATACAGAACATATGGTTTCAACCCCTTGTGATACAGAGCTACAGGGAGAGGACACGTTTCTGTACGAGTGCTGTCACACTAGCTAAATATGATTCTGCCTTCTTTCTGCGCTGTAAGTCGAAGAAGTCGTGAGCTTCGTGTTGCTACCTGTTCATAAACACCTCAAGAAGCAAAAGGTGTAATTATGTCACCCTGGGCTCCATACCGTCACCATGGCGACATGCCCAACATACAGGAGATCCACTGGGGAGAAGTGGTTACCCACTGACGACCTCTGGGAACAACTGGGCTGCAGCTGTAATGCTCAAACAGTGTGTCTGCTGGGATCAAGACATTTTTCAGTGAAAAACCTCCAATCCACCCATAAAATCTGCTTCTTGTGGTTCAGTTGTCATGTATATCTTTATTTGTTTTTGTTTGTTTGTTTGTCACTGCCGTCTGCACCAGAATAATCTGTAGTCACTGAGGTGGATAGGCGCTGCCAGTTATGCCCCAAAGCCATCGCAGCCAGATGTTCGACTTCAGAGCAGGGAGCGAAACGTCTGAGAAAAACAGTGTGTTACTAAGTGTGGGAGTTACTCTGCACTGCCCTCATCGTTACTCATACCTCTGAAAGTCTGGGCATCACGCTGTCAACAGCGGCTCTCTGGATGGATTTAAAAAGATGCAGTCACGTTTTCTTAATTATGCTGCGTTTAATGGACAAAGTAGGGGGTGTTGAGAGTGAAATTTTGAACAAAGCAGGGCAGATCTACACTTATTCACATGTGGCTTTGTCCTAACCCTCAGCTTTAGAGAGGAAAAACCCACCCTGAGGAGCTGTTCTCATAGGAAAGTGCAGCTGGGATGAAACACTTTGAACTTCCTGCATATGGATTTACTTGTATAGCTGGTCCACTTTAAAGGTCAGTCCACCTTAAGAGAGCCTGATCAGCTGCCAACGGGGACCAGGTGTAGCTCATTTGCGCTCCTCTATATATACCAGGCCAACCCTCAGGCTGTCAAGACACTGTCCCTCATCTTGGTGGCAAGTTAATTTGCAGTATTTGTTTGAGCTGCTTTTGTCCCTGTTATTTAATACTTTGGGGCTCTGAGTGAGGATTGGAGGGTTGACTGATTGCTTCAGTGTTTGAGTCCAGATTTTTACTAGACTGCCTCCTCCTGCCCTCAGTGAGAGCCCATTTTGTGATCTGGTGGTTTTGCTCATTGTGGAATTATTTCTTTTCCTTGTTGCAAAGGTTTTATCCCCATGTATTTCTGTGCTACTTCTTTTTTTTTTACATGGGTTTTCCTTGATAGCAGTAAATGTCTGTATCTCCCATCTGCCCACCCTATTGCTTGTTCTAGGTCAGAACTTGATCTGGGAAGGGGGGTGGGATCGTGGGACTGTTCAAACCAGGGTCTAGCACACAGATTAACCACTCCCTCTATTGCAGTAAAGTGTTTGCACCTTGCACTCGATCTTTAGTTTTGTGTAATCAATGACAAACCACACATCCTCCTTCAGATTGAGCTGTTAGGATAGAAAATACCCCTTGCAACGAAAGATTGACGAGGGTTTCTTTATCCCAAATGCAACTAATACATTGAACAAGCTGCAGTAAACTTAAATATGAGAGTCCAAGCTGTGACCCATTGGTATGAATGATCTTTGGTCTGTCTCGGTTTGTCCTCCTAACATTGTTTTACGTGGTTTTTATTAGCATAATTGTCCTCATACCTTGTTTTAGTGTTCGGATTTTCTTAGTCAGTCGAGTAAATCGTTATTTAACTTTGGACACCTTGTCTCCGTCTCCATCTCCTTCATGTTGCCTGGGTTGAAGCGAATGTCCTAGATGGTTAAATCCTCATCCCCCATCATATGAATTGAGAAGATGCTGAGATACTTGTGGGGTTAATTTCTTGTGGAAAACTGACCTATCCAACTTCCAGCAAACAACCAGTGAATGACAACGGGTGGTTGGAGCTTTAATAAAATTACAAAGGTTGTTTTGTGATCACTGCTCACCTGGGGACATGACCTTATTGAATGCAGGTGTGTCACATGATCAGCTGAATCAGTATGTTTTGGCTTTTGTTTTCCCAGATGAGTCACTAAATGTAAAGTTATCGGCCATGTTAGGGTATTTTTAGCCCAGCGGCAATTGGGCAAGGTGGTAGAAAATCAACAGTCTAAAACGTCAAGAGTAAAGGTCACATGCTGGAGTCAATCCCTCAAAATCAAAGAGCAAAAGCTTATTTCTAAACGGAACATTTTGCAGTGTCATACAGTCATACAGAGAGAAATCCGCTGCAGAAGAGGCTGAAATTTCATTTACACACTAGTGACAGCACCAGTAGGCCTGTGTGCAGTAGAATTCAAGCTGTATCCCAGTTCCATACTACACACTATTAGTATACAGTAGTATCCTATAGTAATTTTCATAATATTTTTTGCAGGCTGGGAACACAAGGCTAGCCCTGCAGTCACACCAGATAAGTAAAAAATAAGACAGAATTAGATATTTGCAGTGGTTCAGTGAAGTGGAGGCATTTATTTCTGAACATATCAGATTTTATTTAGATGTAACTTTTGTGGCATTAGCCTCGTAGTTGTGTAGTTCTTTTAGCCTCATAGCTGTCAGAAAGTCTTGATATCTCTGGTATCATGCAAGAATGGAACATATGTTGTTACTGAATGCTAACAAAATGGATCGGACAGGATCTTGTTTCAACCGTTTAGAAAAACTGATTGAACCCTCTACTGGGACTTCCTGATCTGGGCTAACGTAACAGAGGCTAGCTTAAAAGGTCATCTGGGTCATTAATAACCTTGAGCTGAGAGTGACGTGCTCACATCGGTCACACTGAAAGTCATTCAGGGAAAGAAGAAAATCACCAACTGAAGTAGAAGCTCTCAGGGGAAATAAATGTAAATTTGAACAAGAAAAAAAAATCCTGCATTTATTAGTACAGATTGAAGATATCTGAGAGTGTACTATGATGGATTCGTCTTTTAAAGTCATAAACCATAGTTTAAAATTTCCAACATGCTTTAAACCAAGCAAATCAGTGGCTTAAAATGCAAAACAGGAGCATCGACTGATTTCTACCGAGGGAAACGAGCGCAGCTGTGTATCCCCACCACGATTCTGCTGGCTGCGCACCTGAGGCTCATTTTGAGCAGGACTGCGACTGATGAAGATAATTAGCCATCATTTTTTCAGATGTGAGAATCAGTGCTTGAAGTGTACAGACGGGTGATGAAGTTGTCGGAGGTTTGGCTTTAAGTAAGATTAGTTTTGTTTTCCTAAGTGTTCCTGATATTGTCATCCCTCGCATTTCATTCTCGCTTCGAGTGTGCAGGTAATGACACATGAAAGCTGCTTCACCTCGTGACTTTTCCTCAGAAAGTGTTAAAGGTCCTTTCATGAGTCTATTCCTTTGCTTCTTTTTTGGTTTTTAGAACAACATCTGTAAGGGTAGGATTGCAGGATGCGGTGGAGGGTACAGAGACGGGTGGTGACTCTGCAAGGGGTGAAACGCCGTTGCTAAGGGATACAGACCAGGGGCATCCAGGAGAGGGATGGGAGATGAGGCATAGAAAGATGGAGGCAGAGGTGGTGGTGGTGGAGGAGGAGGAGGAGGAGGAGGTGGTGGTGGAGGAACAGGAGTTGGATTAAGAGTGAGAGGCGAGAGATGTGCGGAGAAAGAGGGGAGAAGATGAGGATATGAGTGGACAGGGAGGTGTGAGGGAGGTGGGAGGAGGGAGAGGTGATGCTGGATGATGGTGTGATGGAAGGAGAAAGAGGAGGAGGAAGAGGAGAGGGAAGGCGGGAGGAGGAGAGGAGCGTGGAGAGGGATGCAATGTGGAGGGAGGGCACGAGGAAAACAGGGCCTCTTCTCTGGGTACAGATGTTCAAAATCTATCTCCTTCCTTCTCTCTCTGCCGTCTTTTTCTCTCTCCTTTCTCCTCACCCACTCATTCTCCCACTCCTCTTGCTTCTCCTTCACCTTTTTGCTCTCCATCTGCTCCTCCTCCTTTCTCTCCCTCTCAGCATCTCTTCCCTCCTCTCTCTGCTCTGTACGACCGCTCAGGAGTGCGACAGCTTCCGCTGCATTTGTGGCGCTGCTCTTATCAACAACACTCGCACAGTGATTACAATCAGCGACACGATTACTGTCAAAGTAATCACTCTGACCACTGTCAGTATCATCACAGCCGTTTGCAATGCTTTGATCAATACCGCTGTGAGCTTTGAAATCAATTACCGGATCAGAGAGGTTGCTTTCCTGCTGAATGTGACACTGTTGTTTGGTTTTATCCTCCTCACTGGGGCCACTTTTCTTATTTATGTGGTTGTCACATGTGTCTTCGGTTCTACAGTTACGGCAGCCGACGCTCTTATCTGCGCTGTGAAACTTTGAAGCTGTAGTTCTCCCACTAAAATCAGTCATATTGTTACTGGAATCAGAGTCAATGGACATTTTTTCACCCTCTCTTTGCTTGTGTTGACAGTGGTCAAGAAGTGTATCGTTCGAGTCTTTCTGGAGTAAATCCACAGTTGTGTCCGTGGTGTTACAGGTAAGATTGTCACCATGCACACAAGCAGGAGCAGGATCCTCATATTTGCTGAAGCTCGGATTGTGTTTGTCACGCGTAAGATTGTCATGTGTTGTCATGTGTTTTTTATCCCTGTTATGTGTCTCATTACACTGGCTGCGGTGACTTGCTGCATTACTGTCACTGAAAGGTTTCTCGGTCCAGCTCTTCCTCTTGTCCTCGCCTCCAGAGGAGTCACGGATAAAATGGCTGTTGCTGCCTTTGCTGTCACCACAGCAGCAGGACTTATTCGGTTTGTCAGTCGTGTTACAACTGAATGTGTACTCACTGTTATTTATGTTATGACACACACAGTGTTTAGTCCTGCAAAGGAAGTGGCAGTCAGTGTTTTTCTCTGAATCACTCTCAGCTGTGTTGTAACTGAGGCAGTTGTCCAAAAGTGTCCCCGTCTTGTTGAGTTTAAGCGCCTTTGTGGAGTTCTGCATAAGAGAGGCCTTATCCACGACGAGGCTATTGGTCAACTCAACACAAGCTCTTTCCTGTCTCAAAGCACAGGTGACTCTCCTCGCTTGTCTCCTTCCCCTTTTCCGTTTTTTCCGCGGTGTTTCCCCAGCCTCCGGCGATTCCCTCTTCCTCTTGCTGGACGCTGTCTTCGACATCACTTCCTTTGAAACAGCATCACCAGGGAGGGTCATATTTGCACAGGCTGGTCTAACTCTCGGCTGTGTTTCCGTCTGTTGTGCAGAGCAGTGTGGGGCTAAGCCTAACGCTGGATTGCTGCGTCCTGCAGGTATTGTTTGTCTTTGACTACATGCTGTTTCTCTAAAGGGAGCAGGGACAAGGCTAATCGCTGGTCTGCATGCTGTTTCCTTGCGAGGTGTTGGAACAAGACAAATCTCTTGCTTGCACGCTGCATCTCGACAGGGAAAAGAAACACCGCTAATCATGAGGTTACACATGTTTTCTTTAGCATCCTGAACAGCTCTTATCTCTGTCTTCCTCAGATTCCTCTGCCCCTCATCTCTCCGCCCTTCCTCCTTCATTGCTTGTGTATTTTTGTGCATCTCCCCCGTCTCTCTGTCATTCGGAGCCAGGTCGGGTGTAATTGCAGGACAGCATGGCATCTGTATAACAGACCCAGGGACGGGGCTAATCACTGAGTAACATGCAGCACCCCTGCAGAGGAGCTTTCCGAGCCCCTGGCCCCACCCGGAGGCTGATTGCTGGGATTGATGCTGGCTGGCCTCCCTTTTCACCTGCAGACACAGCTGGTTACACCGATTACACCGATTCACGGGAAGATTACTTAATAGCTCTCCTCTCTTCTTGTCATTTCTACCTGCCCTCTCTCGCTCTGTCTGATCTCCTCTTATCCATCTCTCTTCTGCCCTCGTTCTCTTTTCTCTGTCTCCTGCCAGCTGATGTGCTGCAAGATTACTTAATAGCCCAGATTCTCTCCTCTCCTCTTTCTCCGTGCCCTCTCGTTTCAACCTCTCTTCTCCTCTCCCTTCAAACATCTGATTCTCAGAAAGACTATTTATTAGCCTTCTTCCCCTTTCTGAATCTTTTCTATCTGTCTCTTCTCCTCTTTTCCTCCTCCCCCTCTTCCTCATTCCTCTCCTCACCCCTCCCCTCCTCTTCCTCCTCCTCCGCCTCCCTGGTTTTTGAAGGCTGAGCATCGGTGCGAGGTGGCATTCTGTGGAAACGGGAACAAATTTTAAAGCGCTTTCATCACGGCAGCTGCAGTCTGGAACTGCGTCACTGGCACTACAATGGGCTACAAGTTCCACAGGATTTCCTTCCTGTCCTCCTTCATCCTCTTCTTCCCTTTCATCTATCTTCCCTTCCCTTCCTCCCTCTATAACTTCCTGCCTCTGTTGGCAGTCAGGTTGTTTGATCACAGGCGGCTTTATTCGCTCCCTACCTTCCTCCAGCCATCCTTTCTTTTCCTCAACCCCTTCCTTTGCCCTGTTATGTGCTCTGAAGTCGTACAGTAGAGGGTTGACACTGTAGGAGATGGAGGGCGATGTCCTGGTGTAGCTGACCATCTCAGATGGCCAGAGAAGAACCCTGCTACCGTCTCGGCTCAGGACACGACAGAACGGCTCTTTGGGACGACCTGGAGGTAAAGAAGCTGGTTCTTTGGCCCAGTTTGATGGAGAGGAGCTTGATTCTTTGGGCTGTGTTTGGATTGAAGACTCTTTGATCTCATTTAAAATACCAGAAATTGATTTCTGATGCTGACTATCAGCGGGACAAATCAAATCTTTCAATTCTTGGGTCTGGTTTAACTCCGGATTGTCTACATTGTCCTGGGTTTCAGCACTGCTGTCTCCTCGTACCAAATCTGTAGTCACAACTGTGCTTACACTTTCAGAACTGGTATGATCTGGTATCCCACTGTTTAAATAAAGATGAGCTTCAGCCCCACTTTCACTGTTGACTTGGGCTCCAGTCCCATTGTCATTACATAAGGAGAGCTGGGCTCCATTCCCACTGATACCAGAGTCCCCAACTCTGATCCTATTGCGATTACATAAAGAAATCTGGGCTCCAGTCCCAGAGATTCTTTCAGTTCCCCTCTCAGTAGACATATTGGCCCCATCCTCAGAATGCTGGGTTGCAGTTTTACTGTCCACACTGCACTGGTTTCCAGTGTCCCAGTGATCCACACCGACACTGTCCACATCTGCAGATACTGGAGATTTGAGCCGCTGATCAGCGACTCTCTCCGCCAGATCTTTGGCTCTTTCTTGCACCATCTCACCGTCTTGCTTCTCCGACAAGCCAGAGCCTTGCCCAGCTTGGATGAAGACGGCAGCTGTTTGGTGGAGGAGGACACAACTCCTTTTGGGCAGCGAGAAGGACACGGGACGGACTCTGCCCAGGACGGACTGGAAGTCTGTGGATACCACTGGTCCACACATTGCTCTGCTACTGTTGATGCTGGTGTTAGAAATGATGGCGGTGGTGTTGGTTTTCTTGCTGAGGCTGGCCATGGCGGTTTTGTTGAAAATGGAGCCATTAGCGGTGGTGTCAGTGGCAGTTGGGATGTTATTAGAAATAACAGGGTTGTGTAAATAATGACGAGCCCAAGGGATGTTGTTAAAGTGGCTGGTTTTGGTAGAAGTGTTGATATTTGTGTCGTCAGTGTTGGCACTGGGCGTAATGGCTGCGCCTGTCAGGTCGTTGTAGTCCATTTGGGTCTTGTTGAGGATGCAGGATTCAGCAGCAGTAGTTGCAGTGTTGTTGGAGTCCATTTGGCCGTACGCCCATTGTGTGTTGCTCAGGAGTCTGGTTTCCAGTGCAGGGTCCAGGGGAAGGAAGGGCTGGATCAGTGGAGTTTGAGGCTCTAGATGGAGGAAGAGCAAAAAGGATTACAACATCTGACACTGGTTACATTTACATGCAAAACATAACAGGATTATGTGCCCAACCTGACTGCAGAGAAAGGACGACACATGCAAAAGAAAAGCATTCATTTTTGAAATTCCGCATACAGTAAGCTCCTTATGCATTTATTCAGCGTTCTGGCTCCTCACCATTACTCTTTTGTTGCTTTTAACACATCTGAATGTGATTTATGGGTGTAGGATGGACTTAAGAAAAAACATAAGCACAGAGATGAATGTGTGGCTCTCGTAGCAATCGGGAAAAAATGTAAGATTAAGGGTTTTATTCGAACATGTAATATCCATTTTTATATATTCATTTTGGAGCACAACATGCTGCCAGACATTCAGCTACCTATACACGAGTGTGGCAGATAATTCAGACCATTATTTCCTGAGTGAAGGTTTTAAGATGACTCATAACTTTAAAAGTCATCCGTAATGTGCCTTCCTCTAACACCAGAAACCCGTTTTGTTAAATATTTTAGGTTGTGAAGAGAAGCCTACAAATGAATTATTACTCTTCCAATACTAAAAGTGAAAATAAATTTAGCTTCTGCAGAGGGTCGACTTTAAATGCAGTTGTCGAACTTTTCCTTCACTTTCAGCTTTAAGATGAGAGAATAAAAGTGTTTTGAATGTGCAGCTGATATGTTTTCAGAAAACACAGGGGGCTCTATTTTCGACTCCGCCGATGGCGTGGCGCAAAGTCAGGTCTGCTGCGCCGATGGGGCGTGGCGGCGCAGACTTTGGTATTTTGGTGCACTGCGCTGCCGGCGCATCTCCTCCTCCTTCTCATCTCAGTCCCACCCAGCGGCGCAACTCGGAAAGAGGGAGGGGAGAAGGCGTGGAGTGGGTTTGACACAGCCAAGTCAAATTTTCACCAATCACAGCAGCTCCTCGCCTCACCTTTAAGAACGCCGCTGGCGAGGCGCATGGCAAGTTTCCAGGATGACTGAGACCCCACAGGAAAGTGTCCGACGCCCAAACTTGTCCCAGGAGGAGACTGACGTCACTCATGTGTCATGACATGCGTTTGTATTACTTTGCACACCCGTTTGTATATACTGTTTATTTTTTCTCAGTATATATGGTTTTATATTCTGTTCCATATTTTGTGGTATATTTTGCTTATATATATATATTCTCAATATAAATATTTAGTTTTTATATTTGCTTTTTATATATATAGTTCTCTCTCTTTTCTTTCTTTTCTAATTTTATTCTAATTCTATTCTTGTAGGAGCACTGCAACGAAAACAGTTTTCCCTGGGGGATAAATAAAGGATTTCTGATTCTGCTTCTGGTGTCTAAATATGAGGTCCTTAGATGGTAAATCCTCGGCCTCCTCCTCATCCTCCTCAAAGCAATAATATACTCCATCTTTGTAGATAACGTTAAGCATTACAATGATAACATTTGTATTTGGAATGAAATGACGTCACGTGGGTAACAGCGGACAGCGATCATCACTTACGTTTTTTCCACATGTCTGTCTCTCTCTGTCTCTCAGTGCTCTGAGACAGATGCAGTATATCTGCTCTGTAGGATGTCACGGCTGTTTCTGGTTGGCACAGCGACGTTAACTAATTATTGACCGCAGTGTGCGTTCGATGACTGACCGAGCACTGCTGAAATCACCGTTAAAACCACGCTGCCGTCTTGTTGACGGTGTGGTATATGGCGTCATCAACCACGTTTTCAGTGGATAGCCGTTATCACCTAGCAGCCACCCATCCAGAGGGGTGCCCCCCCTGAAAGACTGTAGGGATGCGAGAATTCGCCACAATGAACGAGTCACCAGGCAATTTGAGTCACAGATCACCAGACATCCCTGTGTCACCTGTGTACATTCGGTCAGGTTGAGTGACCATTACGCGTGCCGAACGCGCTTGCGATGTGGTCAGATGAGATACTGATCAAAATATAGAAATCTAGGTCTGACTGTATGTGCTGACTCAGACAGTTGCATTGAATCGTGGCTGTTGCTAATTATTGATCGCAGTGAAATGCCAGACACTGTGGAAACCTGACTGTGAGGTGTTGGTGAGGTGAGCGCACGACTCGGCCGGTTTACGAAAGTCCAGCGCAGCCTGCACCGCGCCGGGGGCGGAGTCGAAAATGGAGCCCAGGGTGACAAATGACACAGATATGTTGTCGCCAAATTTCATGTTATGCTTTCTCTATGTATAAAAAATGAATGTATTTTGCACCCTTAAATGCACCTGAAGGGAGCAGAGTCTGAACAAATTCAGACTGAATGACAAATTTAACTGGAAAATATGGTTCTCAGTCTTATAATTATATATTCACAGGCTGACCTTTATATACATTTTCCAGTTTATTAGACTAACTAAAACTAATGCAGTCCAATAGAAAAACCCCGTAATAAATCATATTGTAATGTTCAGAGATTTCTAATATTTGTAATATTAAGTCTATCGTCATTGATACGAATGGTGTGGAGAAAATACTGGCTGCAGTAGTTTAAGCAAAGGTATACTTAATAAATAAACCACTGAAGTATAAATAAAGGTGGAGTGGAAAAAGTGCATTGGAGCTCTGCAACAATAAATGTGACCCTAGGTGTCACGGCAAAATCTTCACCTGTCCTTGAGAAAGAGAAGATGTTGGAAACTTGGTGAGGTACAAAAGTGACCAGTTTCACTTTTGGTCATGAGAACTGGGAAATAAGTTAACAAAGAAAAACTGGATTCATGCTTAATGCAAAGCTGTAAAGGTAGTCAGTTGACAGAAGATACTGATGGCAGAGTACGGGTTGTTGGATTTTACCAGCCGATAGCACCACGTCAGCTTTAGAGAAGTGAATCATACATGACAAGGTTCTTCTTTTATTAGTCCTCATACAGCCTGTGTTTGCATTCTGCCTTTCATTTAACCCAGACCCTAGAAAGCAAGGGAAGGTTTGTCCTGCCTCATTTCAAACGAGATGCTTCTACTGCTGCTACATCTGCTATCGTCATGCTTACCTTCTAATTCTGATTGCGACAGAGAAACTACAAAAAAAGGTGCGTACCATGGCGTGCAGAGGGGTTTTCAGTGTTGATGGCTTCGGTAAGGAAAAGAAGATGACTGAGCCGTTTCTTTCTTTCTGTCTTAATGTTGTCTGTTGTCTGAGGTGCTCGTCAACGATGCCATAGCCTACAGCAGCTACATGCAGGCTCTGAAGCTACGTCCAAATCCTGTAAAGTTTTTCACCACTGGAGAGGTGGCCTTTTCATAAAACTGGGCTGTCTATATGGTAAAAAGGTGCAAATGTTTTTGAAATTGGTGCTACATGACCTTTTTTCATTTTGATAAAAAGGTGGAAAACCCACAGCCAGAATACACTGCACCTCACCTGTAAGTCAGGTGGTGCTTCATTTTGGCTCGTCCAGATTCAAGCAGACATAAAATGGCACCTTGTCACAAGCTTCCTTATTAACTTGCAGCTAAACAATTCACTAAAATGTGTCTGAAAACATTTGAGGGGAGTGTGACGACCCTCCCTGTTTGCTTTCTCTCTCTCTCTGACATCAGCAGGGTCGTCAGTGGCTCTTGGAGGCTGTGGGCCTACAACCCTCCCCTGGAGCTCAGTTGCTGGTCCTCCCCCCTGCCTGCGACAGCTCCTGGTTTTTGTTTGAGCTTTTTGTTTCTTTATTCTACCTCACAACACACACACATACTTCCACATGCATACGTTCACTTACACCACTGATCTTACAGACCACACACGCCATGAGTAGATTAGGTTGTTTTTTTATGTTATCTTTCTTAAAATAAATACTTTGTTTAATTGGCTTTTTGTTTGCATCTCCCTCTTTTGTCGTGGCCGTGCAGCCCGGTTCCTGACAGGGAGGAACAGGTAGTACAGTAACACAATCTTGATTTGTGTTTGATCTGCCTGGTATGACCATGTGAGCTGTGTTTAGTGAGTCTGTGGAAGTGCAATCTGTAACCGACAAAAGTTCAGTTCATTTGCATTTACAACCCACTGATATTATCACGTTTAGTCCTCCATAAAATGCTAGTATAAAAAACCAATATTATATAATATAATATTTCAATTCTACGGCAAAAAGAAAAAACACCTACATACACAAATTAGGATGATTTCTGCCTTTTTAATTCACCACCTGCACCTATACTGATACAGAAAAAGTCACTGAACACATGTAATCATCTTCAAAATAATGGTGGAGGATCAGTTGATTTTCCATTGTTTCATCTGTGTAGCCTTTTAGAAAAGCCACTTTATTTGTTTAATTAGCGGAGATCGTATGGCTTCAACATGTGGTATCGAAAAGGTTTTGAAGTATCGACACTTTTGACTGCTACTGCCCATATTCTAATAAAGTTTCTCTTTAACACACACTGAGGGAGAGTGGAGACAGCAGACGCTCGTCCTGTCAAACCACGCTGCATGTGATTTGTGCAGCAGTTATACTCCAGCACGGCAGGTTTTGTCATTTTGGTCGCCGTCGCTGAAGTGATACAATAGCTTTCTTGATTCTGGGACTCAAAGGTCAGCGCTGTCAAGACGCTTTGCAATTGGTCAATAGCAGGAATTCTTATGACAGAGTTCCCCAAAGTCGAACAAAGTTGTAGTATAGCTGATTCAATGCAGCCAATTGCTGCGATTCCACTGAAATCAACTGATTTCAGTCTGCTGGTGTGACCGAGTGCCCATGCAGAGCACATTCCATGCAGATTGTAATTGCCCAGGACATGTTCCGGTTTTGTTGTGTACCACTTTCTCCCTAAAGAATAACTTCTCATTCATGTGCATTTTACATCTCATGCTAAGATGTGAGAGCTGTTCACATCCACATCTAAAGTGGGCTGTTAATGAAGGCTTTTCGGTGTTTCTGCAGCAGACCACGCTCTGTTTAATCCCTCAATATCAAGAGTGATATCCCCATCACCAAAACCAAACACATGCTCATAAACTATTTAAGCTGCAGAGTGCATGCCTTTTAAGCAGATAAGAGCGCTTACTTGTTCCCAGTGTGGTGCTGCTTGTGCGGATGTCGGCCCAGTTGTGCACAAACTCTGGTCTGGTCTGGTTTGCTGGTTCCACTGCCACTGTGGTGGACCGGAACATGGGACCAGAACCTGGAGCACTGAAAAGGGGAAGAGGAGAGGAGGGGAGAAGAGGAGAGGATGAAAGGACAGAAAAAAGAGGAGAGAGAAAAAAGGGGTAAGGAAAGGATGAGAGGACTGATCCTCAGTCCGGAGCTGCTCAGCCCCTCCGCTGTTTCAGGGACATCACACAGCATGAGGTTGAGGACATCACTGGGAAGATGAGGCCCTCCACCTGTGCCCTGGACCCCTTTCCCTCAGCCCTGATAAAAAGTCATTCCTCTGCAATAAGTCCCATGATCACCAAAATCATCAACCACTCCCTCCAGTCTGGCCTTGTCCCCTCCTCTCTGAATACTGCTGTCATCAAGCCACTACTCAAAAAGCCCAGTCTTGACCCCGAAGATCCAGCCAACTACCGCCCCATCTCCAACCTGCCTCTCCTTTCTAAGGTGTGGGAAAAGGTAGTTTATGCTCAACTCCACAACCAAGTCAAATCAAACAGTCTGTACGAGAAGTTCCAGTCCGGTTTTCGCTCTGGTCACAGTACTGAAACGGCTTTGGTCAGGGTCACCAATGATCTACTGATGACGGCTGATGCTGGCTCTCCATCACTGCTCATCCTTCTCGACCTCACTGCAGCATTTGACACCGTGGACCACCGCATTCTTCTACACCGTCTTTACTCCACCATCAGACTCTTTGCCTCTGCTTTGGTCTGGTTCACATCCTATCTCAGACAGAATGAGTATGTGTCCCTGGGAGGTGCTAAATCAGACATGCACCTGTGGTGTTCCACAAGGATCAGTCCTTGGCCCCTTCCTCTTCACTCTGTACATGCTACCCCTTGGTCGTGTCATCAGCCAGCATGGAATATCTTTTGTTTGTTTGTTCTGCATATAGGTCCGTAGACCTATACGCAGCTAAGCTCTGCGCTAATTTTACTCTGATGTTGTTTTTTTAAGGTCTTTGAGGTCATTTATTTCAAATTACATTTATTATTATTATTATTATTATTATTATTATTATTATTTAATAAAAAGGAGAGGAGACAGAAAAAGGAAATAAGGATGCCAAAATAAGAAGGAGAACAAAGGAGAAAAGGGTAAAATGATGATTGGACAGGAATGAAGTAGGAGAGAAGAGGATGAAAGGGAACAAATGAAAAAGGGAGTGTGTGGGGGAGAAGGAAAGGAAGAGAAGAAAAGGGTAGAGGATGAAAGGAAAGAGAAAGTGAGGACAAGAGGAAAGTGGGAATAGAAGAAAACAAAAAGGAAAGGAGAAGGAAAAGAAGGATAAGGAAGAGAAGGAAACAAACAAGGAGACAGTGATGAAGAGAATGTGAGGAAAGGATAAAGGATGAGTAGAAAGGAATGGGGAGAGGAGAATGAAAGGGAACAGATGAGAAGGAGAGCAAAGGATGGATGAAAGGAATGAGTGAATGCACAAGGGGAAGAAGAGGAAACAACAGAAATAAAGGGGAGCACAGGGGAGAGTTAAAAGTAAAGGAATAAAGAGGCAAGGAAAGGAAGACAGGAAGAGGAGAGGAAACAAGGAGACGAGCGGTGAGAAGGGCGAGAGCAGAGCAGAGCTGAAAATCAATTTAGCCGTTCTCCTCCTCTCTCGTCCTTTGTGCCGGGAGCCAAACTGCATTGTTGCATATCTGAAAATGCCAGTGACTGATGCATGACTGTCCGTGCAGCGAGTATGTTCAGCACTGCTAACCCTAACCCCACCCTAACAACAACCCCACCCTAACAACAACCCCAACCCAAACAACAACCCCACCCTAACAACAACCCCACCCTAACAACAACCCCACCCTAACAACAACCCCACCCTAACAACAACCCCAACCCTAACAACAACCCCACCCTAACAACAACCCCAACCCTAACAACAACCCCAACCCTAACAACAACCCCACCCTAACAACAACCCCAACCCTAACAACAACCCCACCCTAACAACAACCCCAACCCAAACAACAACCCCACCCTAACAACAACCCCAACCCTAACAACAACCCCAACCCAAACAACAACCCCACCCTAACAACAACCCCACCCTAACAACAACCCCAACCCTAACAACAACCCCACCCTAACAACAACCCCACCCTAACAACAACCCCAACCCTAACAACAACCCCAACCCAAACAACAACCCCACCCTAACAACAACCCCACCCTAACAACAACCCCAACCCTAACAACAACCCCACCCTAACAACAACCCCACCCTAACAACAACCCCAACCCAAACAACAACCCCACCCTAACAACCCCACCCTAACAACAACCCCACCCTAACAACAACCCCACCCTAACAACAACCCCAACCCTAACAACAACCCCACCCTAACAACAACCCCACCCTAACAACAACCCCACCCAAACAACAACCCCACCCAAACAACAACCCCACCCTAACAACAACCCCAACCCAAACAACAACCCCACCCTAACAACAACCCCACCCTAACAACAACCCCAACCCAAACAACAACCCCACCCTAACAACAACCCCACCCAAACAACAACAACCCCACCCTAACAACAACCCCACCCTAACAACAACCCCACCCTAACCCGCTGCACGACGCCATCGGTCAGAAAGAGGTTGTAGCTGTGCTGATTGTCCCCATTGAGCACAGCCAGATGCATCTGATGGGTTGCTGTGCCAACGCTCATTGTAACCAGGAAGCTGGTTACTGATCTGTGTTTTATTTTTACTCGTGCACAACACGGTGAAACAAACTCATCAGTCAGCACATCGAGTGTTGTTGAATCCACGTGGGCCCACGGTTGGCTCAGCGGTCAGCCAGCAGACCTAAATTCAAATTCTAACTTTCATGCATGAAAGTGGTGGATGTTTGATCGTGGCTCCAGGGACTATTTTCTGGCGGAGACCTACGTTCTTTTCTGCGTGGGCGTCTTCAGGTTTTTGACTCGCAGCTCTGAGCTCAAATTTTGCATTCATGTGCTATCGTACATATATTTTCAGAAACCAAATTTTGTTTGGTAGCTCGCCAGATGTACTCTCATCATAACATGTTTTGTGCGAGAAGCAGCCAAATCCTCATCGTCTGTTTCCAGACCTCTGTTTGTTTATCATTTGTCTTACAGGTTTTTCTTTTCTTTTCTTTTCTTTTCTTTTCTTTTCTTTTCTTTTCTTTTCTTTTCTTTTCTTTTCTTTTTTTGAAGACAAACAGCACATGACTGCAGCCCACTTGAAAGTCCCAGATGTCGGAGCTTCCCACCAGCAACACACACAGATTTTTCAGCCACATTGACAGACAGCTGTAAAGTAACTTTGACAAACATAAACACAGCAGGACGTTCTGTGTGATGAATTACCCATCTGAGCAGAATTTGCAATGCTGATAGTACACAAATGTCTTAATAAAGTATCTTTTGGAAACTCAAAGGCCTTTTTTACTTGAAAGACTTGAAAATCAAACATGGCTGAATTTCATTTAGCTGCTTCAGATTCAGGGTCCAGGTATTGTTCTGGAAAAAGCCTGACGGTTATTCTAAAGTTGAAGTTGAATTATTCATGTTTTCACCATTAACATGAAACCAGGACTCCCAGCATCAGGACATCAACAGGGTGGCAAAAGCCTGAGCCACAACAACTAATTTCACCTGCAGCATCATAAATGGTCATGAACACAGAGAGCGCAGAAACATCCAGCAGATAAAAAGCAATATTAGCTTTAATTCAGACGCATGTTTCAGGTCACCTGATGAATTTAAGTGGAATATTGTTGTGTAAAAAAAGTATAATATTGTATTTTTAGCTCTGTTTCGGTCACCACCAACTCCCGAGAAACACACCTGTCTCTCTTCAGCTGCTCGACATCTAAACCTGAATTATTAAAAGATGAATACTATAGTATAGTCAGTACGGTGCTTTCAGAGGAGAGGTGGGTGTCACTCACCACTCTCCCGCCCTCCTCTCTTCATGCTTGTGGAGCCTCCTCAGCGCTCTCTCCTCCCTCTTCTCCTCCCTGCGTCTCCTCTTCCTCCTGCAGGCCAGCGCTCTGTAAAACTCCCTCTGTTTCAGCTCCTTGAGGCGCTGGAGGACAAGCACATGGATTGTGGTTATTGTTAGTACTCCTTGTCTTGGTGTAAGTTTTATTTTAAAGGAGTAAGATGTGTAAGATTTAGTGGCATCTAGTGGTGACGATACAGATTGCAATCAACTGAACGCCCCCCGCCTCACTCTCCCCTACAGTGGCTGCGAAAACGTGAAAGACGCCCTCTAGAGTCAGTGTTTGAATCAGAATCACAATCAGAATCAGAATCAGGAAAGCTTTTATTGCCAAGTACGGTTTTACACATACGAGGAAGTTGCTTTGGTTTGTCCTTTGTGGGCTACAGTAGCAATATGCTGGACTCTCTGTAGACATAAGGAGCTCATTCTAAGGTAACAAAAGCACAATCAATCTGACTTTCAGACGATTAACACTAATGAAAACATAATTGTGAATATTATATTACATTTCTGCCAATAGATCTCCTTAAATCCTGCACACTGGAGCTCTAAACAGGAGAATGAAGAGGTCAAGAGGGTAAAACAGTGAAATGATGTGTGTCTCAATTTAGCTGATCATTCAGCATTTAGTCTCTGCGTCTGTGTGTGAGTTTATCTTTCAGCTCTGCAATTATTTATCTGCTCTGTGTAAGTATAACACTGTGTGTGTGTGTGTGTGTGTGTGTGTGTGTGTGTGTGTGTGTGTGTGTGTGTGTGTGTGTGTGTGTGTGTGTGTGTGTGTGTGTGTGGTTCTTTGTGTGTGTTTATGTGTGCTTACTAAGTCAGCCAGTGTCAGCTTTAGTAGAGTCCAGACCAGCTTAATTCACTTACTGAGCTCTGTCTGCAAGCTGTCTGCAAGCCGGAGATACTGATACTGTGTGTGTGTGTGTGTGTGTGTGTGTGTGTGTGTGTGTGTGTGTGTGTGTGTGTGTGTGTGTGTGTGTGTGTGTGTGTGCGCGTGTGTGTGTGTGTGTGTGTGTGTGTGTGTGTGTGTGTGTGTGTGTGTGTGTGTGCGCATGTGTGTGTGTCACAAATAATATTAATAATGTACCGCTGGGTTTATATCACAGACAGACAGACAGACAGACACAAACATGGAGGGACAAAGAGACAGACAGGAAGAAGACAGGTGAAGTATTGTTTTAAAGCTTGCAGCATTTCTTAGAAGGTGGACGTCCAGTGTGAGGGTGAAGGGAAAATGACTTCAATCCAATGAAAAACAACAAAGAACTGAGAGTTCAAACAACTCCACGGCTAAAAATGGACATTTTGAGCTTCTTCCAGTGTTTCTAATCACAGTTAAGTCATTTACAGGATGTATAGAATTACAAATAATGTTTTTAATGTTGCTGGCTATTCCATGAAAATGAAATGGATTTAGGGAAACTATATTCCTTTTTTGGTTGTGTAAGCATTCTGTGCTGTGCATTGGGTCGTGTCTAATAACTGGTCGGAGAAAATAACACCTGATGTTAAGCTACAGTGAAGTAACAGCTGCAGGGCCTTTCAGGGAGGTCTTTAAAATGTCATTCTGTGAGAATAATTGATTAACACATGACTCGCTGATCACATTGATACTTGGAAGTCTGAACAGTTTCTCTCGCTTCAGTTTCTCCTGTTGTAAAATCACATTTATCACGAGGCTGGAAAACGGCGATCTTAAGGCTGCATCGCCACAAAATAAACAGTATTTAAGGTTTGATTAAGAATGTCAGCAAGATAATTCACTGCAAGCCATGCAGTTAGACGTGCTGCACAATGCTAATGTATTTATTTGAATATTGGATACTACACTGTGTCATTTGGGAATTGCTTCAGCAGCACTCATAGTTTTGTTTGTTGAGATACTGAATATTTCAAAATTGAAATGAATTAAAATGAAGTTTAGAAATGTGCCTTGCTGTGTAAAATAATAAATCAGTCATATTGGCAAACAACATAAACAATGTTTTACTTGTAGATTACATCTTTCACATGCCCACCGCATCATTTCACCCTCTGCTATCTCTACCATGTACAACGCATGGTCTGAAATCTCAAGTCCTCTATAAATACCAGCTAACACGAGGGAAATGGTGTATGCATGGTGTTTGTGCATGAGCATGAATTGCTATTGTTTGCCAAAGTTGTATTAATTGTTGACATAATGTTAAATGGTCAGATGCAAACTCACTCTACTTTCCCCAGTAGAGTCCAAACATGGCAAATATGGTAAATTTGAGTTTTTCTGTTGTGCAGATTGATACAAAGGATGACTCGGTGGACTCAGGGTGGCGCCCATGTTAAAAAATATCTAAAAAGTGTCCTGCTGGATTCCTCTATAGTAAATAAAACACAATGAATGCCCTTTCTGGTGCCTTCCAGTGGAGAAAATGTACCACAGAGGGTGCCGTTTTAATTTTTTTCACGCCTGCCCCTCAGACAGCTTGAGTCCGCCACCGGAAAGGACAGTCCTTTAGTATATGAGGACCGTAACACTTGCTACTTAATTTGGATTAAACAATCTTTTGGAGATCAAAGAGCTAACTGTGTATAAAAGATGAACTCAGTACTTTACCCTCAGCTCTTTCCATCAGAGCTGAATGCAGAGCTAACACAACAAACAGTGTCGTGTCACCTTCACCTGCACTGTATAAATTATATCTTCGCATCGAAACCATACAGCTTCTTTAAGATGCATAACGCAGGCTAAACTGTGCAGAGCTCTTTTTCTCAGTCTGACTGCTTGCATCTGTCACAGCAGCACATCAAGTGCTGGTGACGTAGCCTCTCTGCAAACCACTTCATTTCCAGAAGACAGACCGTGACTGACCGTGAACCAAAAGACGGGCAGCTTAGCTCTGTGTGTGCAGAGCTGGAGAATATTACTGCCAGAAAATCCATTTCCTGCAAGTGTTGCAGTCTCGAACAATATGCCCTAAATGCTCTGCATCCTCAAGTAAACCTAATAACTCTGACACACAGCTAACTGTGAAAAATATTAGGCCTCTTTCATCGCTCGCAAGTGAACAAATGATAATTGCAGCAAATACATTCCTCCCAGCACATATAATTTTGTAAACACCCAAACAGCTGCAAGTTCTCAGACTTGCCCTCCTCCACATCCCACGATGGAAGAACAAACTCTTTTTACAGCAGAAATGATGAGAGAAGAAAACGAGTATCACAGACACATGACAAGTCCCTCCATTTCTTAGGAGAGCTGGGTGAATTATTGATAACCTGTGTGTTATTACGTAATCAGAGAATGTGTGACTGTCATTACTATTTTTTATAATGATAGTTTTACTCATTTTAGAATTCAGTTAAATATTCAAGTTCTAGAAAGAGTACCCTCAAGTGCCAAAGAGAAAAATCTTCATAACAATCAGCATCCGGACAGACTTCTTCAGCCAGGTGCACATAAAACACACTGATTGTCCCTTCAGTAAATGTACAGGTTGGTGATATGAATAAAACTGTCTATCATGATCAGTGTGACTCTTTGTTAAGGTTTCTACACATGATATAAAATGGTGATAAATGAAATCAATTGAGGAACTGTTAATGGACATTACAGGAATGTCCTATCAAACAGCTGACAAATCACATTCTCCATCACATTGATGCTGAGTGAAAATCCAATATTGCCACGAAGCAGTTCTGCTTTTTGATTTGCAGCACTGTCCATCACAATGATAATAATAATAATAATAATAATAATAATAATAATAATAATAATAATAATAATAATAATAATAATACAGA
The DNA here is from genome assembly GCF_039877785.1 of Chaetodon trifascialis. Classification (NCBI taxonomy): domain Eukaryota; kingdom Metazoa; phylum Chordata; class Actinopteri; order Chaetodontiformes; family Chaetodontidae; genus Chaetodon; species Chaetodon trifascialis. The sequence goes on along the minus strand of NC_092068.1, from coordinate 27,681,161 downwards.
TACTTTGTTATGATACAGGGGTTTTCAGAGTTGGACACTGTGAACACGCTTCAGTGACACACAGACGTGAAAATATTCAGATTTTGTTACTTATTATTTCTATTTTGGTAAAAATAAATAAATAAAAAATCATTGAATTAGCTATTAGCAGCTGGTGTTTGTAATGTACCCACAGATGTGCAGAAAGCTCTCACTTTATGACTCTGACACTGAAGGTAATTGAGATATGTTGTGATTCTCAGGCAGCTTCTGGACTTATGAGGAGCATCTTTATTTTCTAAGCAGAGTCAATCATATCTTTGGAAATTAATCTAAAAATGTGTGTATTATTTCTGTGTATTCTGCAAATCAGTATTGATATTGATAAAAACTACTATTATGGGTTATTGGCCAAACTGCTAGCTAACTAGCATGTATCTGTCCCTTTCACTTCATTCACTTCTTTCAAGTTTTGTCAGTTACACATCTGAAAATATCATTGCTCATTATTCACTGACCATGAGTGACCACCTCCTTAATAAATACGTCCCAGCACTGTGCACCAGTACACATTTTAAAAAATGCAGCTCTCAGCTGTGCTCGTTAGTGTTCACATGCCATGAAACCAGTTGTTGGAGTTCGCAGAAATCACGAAAGCTGATATGAGTTTGTGTGATCTGTGTGGACCACAGTTTGTGCAACAGAAAGCAGAGCAGAGAGCTCGCTGTGGCCCTGGGACGATCAGGAGTGTTCGAGGTGTGGTGTGTCGGGATAAAGCAGACCTCTGGGTGCCTCGTTAAGGTGCTGTGGCTCACCTGCTTGTGGTGGTGGTCGTAGGAGTTGATGTGGTTGTCGTACTGTTGGTGTCTCACGTACTGCTTGTCGCACAGCTCGCAGTAAAAACTGGAGTCTCCTTCCTCCTGCACAGAGAGAGAGAGACAGGAAGGAAAGGAAGGAGAGGGAAAGGAAGTTAGTGTAAAGGAAATCTCACTTCTTATATTGATTGTCTTTCTGATGATCTTGAGAATCATTATGCCATTAACAAGATGAATGGCTCTATGTTTTTACCCACATCTGTTTAAAGTAATGGTTTAACCCAGATCTTATATCCTCATGCAGCCCAGAGGTTTTGTTTTCTGCTGTACTGATAGAAATAAAAGAGGAGCACAACTCAGAAAATACTCAGCAAACAGAAGACAAAGTGGAAGAAAACTCAAGCTGAGCAGAATCTCCATGCTGAAGGAAAAAAAGAGAACAAAGAGATGATAGGACAGGAAGGTCACTCGGACGAGTCGACTTCTTTATCCGGTTTTCTTTCATTTTCTTTTATCTTTTTTTATGAAACTGAAAACACTGAGCTCAGGATTTAAGGTGCAGACTGCTTAATCTGACTGCAACTGAAAAATCACTAAAACATCTTTTTAGAAAGCAAAAAGTTTTTAATCTCCAGTCAGTCTTCTATTTGGACATTGAGTTTCATTGCTGTGTGAAGGACAAGAATTATTTCTGCGTAGATACAGAAGACGCAGGGTGGTTCGACAGACTCCTACAGACAGCCCGCTCTTACTCCCAAGCATCAAATGACGTAGTATAAAGAGACAGGAGAGAGGTCGGGGTGCTTGGACAGATCAGGAACAGGAGTTTGAAACACTTAACCGAGCAGCTTTGGTGGCTAAACCAAACCAAAGAGAACCAGTTTCACAATGTTAACCACGTGACTCTGGTACGAGGGTGGTCCAGTTCCATGATGGTCCAGTGTGTCTGTTGCTGGTACTCTCCAACAGTCATAACTGTCATTCAGGGAGTCCCTGGCAATCAATCTATGCAATTGTTTGGGTATGAGCATGTGTTGGCACACGTCCTCATGTGTTATTACTGTTTTTTTTCATTTCATTCAATAGTTATGAGCTCATAGTTCCAAAACATCACAGATGTTACTGATTGGTTGTGTTAGCCAACGAGTTCCAAAAACAAACAAACAAAAAAAATGCAATTCATCCTTATTTGAAACCGGTTTCAAAATGTCCTAAAGAAGCACTTTAGCTAGCTGGGGGCTGCGACCCAAAAAACACAGGACAGAGCTGCTAACGTTAGCGGACGAGGACAATCCTGCACACAGTGGGGAAATACAACCGATGGACCTGCTGGACATGAACCAGGCCTGTTTTTTAATGTACATAAGCTAAAGTAGTTAGCTAGTGATGTGCTCCTTGCCTCTGGAGTAACCGTTGGTGCTACACTGTGCTGTAGGTAGGAAGCTAATTAGCAGGGCATGCTAACGTTTGCAGATGAATACACTTTCTAAACCTCTCCTCATGTGTAAATGAAAATCATGAATTCAGACTCAGGGATGGCTGTAAAAACCAAATAAAAACAAAGTGTGTGTGTGTGTGTGTGTGTGTGTGTGTGTGTGTGTGTGTGTGTGTGTGTGTGTGTGTGTGCGCGCGCACATGCACGTGTGCAAAACATCCCAGTGTGTAGGTGGAGTGTTGACTTACAGTCACAGTAAAATATATTTATGTGGAATGTATATTCATCATACTCAAGCTTTTAATTTGTTACCTGTCATACTGTGTGTGTGTGTGTGTGTGTGTGTGTGTGTGTGTGTGTGTGTGTGTGTGTGTGTGTGTGTTCGTGTTCTTACAGAGTTTGTCATGTGGAGTGATGCTGTCTCTATTGCTTCCGATCGCTAATGGGCCCTTCAATCACAACTATTGATCAGCCATCTGAGTGTCTGAGTGAACACACACACACACACACACACACACACACAGAAACATACACACAAACACACACATTTCTTTGAAGCCACATCCATCCGTAGCTTTTAATACAGCAGTTTATCTTAACCCCACACAGACATTCACAGATGTAGTAATGCAGGATTTTACTTTTAGGCTTCTACACACACACACACACACACACACACACACACACACACACACACACACACACACACCATCTCCATTAATGGAAGATTGATTTATCTTTAAAAGTAGGGAACATTCAATCTGTGACATGACCTTCAGTGGAGGTCTGGGTGCTGTGTGTGTGTGTGTGTGTGTGTGTGTGTGTGTGTGTGTGTGTGTGTGTGTGTGTGTGTGTGTGCTCGCATGCGTCACAGTTTGCCTAAGTTGGAAATTTCCAACTTTTTTGTCTCTTGAAATCGCTGAAGCTTCCTGAAGTCTGCAGCCATTAGGAGGCAGAGCGAGGCAGAGGAGGGACACCAGAGACAGAGAGACAGACCCAGAGAGACAGACCCCCAGCACTTCAGACTGAAAATGTGACAGAGGACAGACGGAGACAAACAGAAAGACAGTGACAAAAGCAGAAGGGAAACACAGACAACCTTGTTTCATCCCTCATGGTAGCAGAGCAGCCGCCATCCTCGACCATTACCGCAGGGATCGCCTTCAGTAAACATTAGCTCCTCAGACCAGTGATTACTGCAGCTACCGTAATGCCATTAAGTAACGAATTTATGTTACATTATTCTATTACACAACGAAACATTACATTTGCATTATTTAATCAAAGACGGCATTGGTTTGCATTATGTCATTAAAGATGTCGTTGGCTTGCATTAGCCCGCTGAAGATGGCTTTTGATGCCCATTAAACATGGCTTGCTGCATAGCTTGGAAATTGCTGCTCAGTGAACTCAAATTAAAACACATTACAGTTCAGCTCAGCTTTTGGTGCATCGCAGCAAAACAGACGACGCATTGTCCTCGTTGCCATGCGAAGAGCTCTTTGCTTTTTTGAACCGAAGCCGAGGGAGATTGCCTGACCCATAGTGAGAGTGAATTTTTCAAAACCCGCAGGCGCCTGGTCGGAAAAAGCCAGACTACGTCTTACATTTCAGTTTTTAGCTCAAGATTAAAGCCTGCTGAAAACAACAGCAACTCAAATAAACTATTAAACTTAACTATTGAAAGTCCAGGTGTGATACTGTGATAAAAAACCTGATTCTGGCAGCTAAAATAGATTTTGGTGGTGAGTTGATTCAGCAATAAACTGAAAGAAAACGAATCAACAACAGTTTTGACAAATCAGGTCTGCATTTTGGTAATTCATCGAGCAAATCTGCCATCCTTTGCTGCTTCCAGCTGCTCATGTGTTGCTTTTACCACTTTCACACTGTTGTAAAGTGAACACATCTCGGTTCTGGATTGTTGGTTGGACCAAGCAAGCAAATTGAAGATATTGCTGGGAGCTTGCAATCATTATTTTTTGCATTCTTCTGACATTTTACAGACTAGAAGATGAAATACTTAAAAAAACTGACAGATGAATTAAATGTCAATATATATTTGTTAGTTCCAGCCCTAATTTGACATAAGGGGTCGAACTCCACCATGCATAACAAGCTTGGTTGATTTTAGAGTGTTGTTGCTGTACGATATTCGCCCGTATTGCACTGCACAAAGGAAATGGATGAGCTGCTCAAAGCTGGAAGAAAATAGAATAAATTGTGGGAGGTGGTGAAACAAATCCAGAAATGTCAGAAAAAAATGTATTGAATGTTGAGAAATACTGAATCAACTGCTAAAACTACAACATTTACTGCACTATGTGCTTCAACCTGTAAAGAATCTGCATGGACTGTGGATTTGGGACAGGTTGACAGTTGTTCAATGAGCTGTGACATGTTGTCAGATGCAGAACGGTGACAGTTCTGCAAGAGCACGCAGCTTTAGAAAGCATTCATTTCTAAGTATTCAGACACGATGTGGCCCCGTTCTTCTCGGCTGTTTGTACTGTAGACGTATGTCTATGCTGCACTGTAAGTCAGGAAGCCAGCTGCTAAATACTTTTAGAATAGAGCTAAAAACCTGTTCTTCAGTTCAAGCCTTTAACAAGCAATTTACATGACTTTACATGACATTTGGGCCGAGCAAATTCCTTTTAGCCTGTTTAGAATACAATGAAATGATGGTAAGCTGGTAAAAATAAGATTTATGTTGAAACCGTTACTGGTTACAAAAACACATCTGCAGCCAGTAACCAAAACCTGATTAAATGATAACATTACTCTCATCACTCAGTCCCAGTGACGTCGTGCTTTTGTCCAGTATTCCCTCTGCTGTTACCTCCGGCTGAGTCTCAACCAGCTCGTGAGGAAAATGTCTGTCTCACCAGCACTTGTTTACTTCGGCTGCATGTTGTTTGATGCAGCGTACACTCAGCCTGTCTGAGTTTGTCTGCTGCCCATGTTCAGCTGGAAAACCAAGACAGGGATCTGAAAGAGGCTAAAATGTGCTTAGAGCAGCAGAGTTGGATGCTAACGCCCAATTAGCAGAACTGGGTGTCTCAGTTTTACTTTGTGTCTCCAATTCTTACTTGAGACTGAAGAAGAAATATGATAAAAGGGGGAATAAAAGCATTAAATAATCTACATTTTCACATGTCTCGCTCAGCTCAATATCTTGAAGTGTATTACTTCTGCTGAAACAAAGCTGTCGGCTGTAACTAATCTGATTTTCGATGTCTTATAACTGGCTTGATAGGACTGAAGTGTGAAGACTTGTGAAGTGAAGCTTTTTTCCAGCCTCGCACACTCGCCGAGCAGCTCCTGTAAATGACTTTCTTACTGACAGATCTCTTTTCCGCCGTCTCCCTCAGGGTTATGTTCTTTCTCCAAGCTTGTACTTTTCTTAACACTAATGACTAACCACAGCCAGTATGTAGATAGATGTTTTTTATCAAGTCTCGGGGTCAAGTTAGGTCATTTTCAATCTTTTGCAAAAGAGAGAAAATAGACACGGCTGATAGGATGATCACTTTGTGTCCCCGTGATGTCGCAGCTTCGTCACTGCGGTGCTTCAAAAACTAAGAACAAGGTCATGACCTTTTCTGAAACCTTCTGGGATAAAAGGCAAGAAAATGGAAATATCTGATGGCAAAGCACGTGTGAAGAAATCAGACGTACAAAGGAAGGAAGGTAATGCAGCGTTCGCTCCTGCAGTAGATTTAGTCTTCAATCACTGTTTCATTGCATATTTTGCAGCTTGTTGAACTGCAGCTCGGTCCGCAGCCTTCAGCAGTGAAAACAGACTCGTGAGCTCGTTGGAGGAGCCAGGAAGGTTCCCAGCATGCAGCAGGAAAAACTGACTCAACCTTTGGGAAGCATATGGGCGAGGAGCGCTGATGCTGCCTCTGACTGCCCAGGTCAGCCCCTCCGAGGACGGTGTGAACTCTCTGGGTAACATCTCACAGTGCCAGAATTCAAGAGTCAGAGAATATTGGATTTCTTTATCCCAGCTGCACTTTAATTGCTTAATTTGCAGACAAACCGATGCAGCTTTTTATCTGCGCATATTTTCCACTGATAGTCAACTTTTTATGGGACCATGTGGAGCTATTGACTCTGAAGCTATTGTCTATTTTTGTCTGTATATTACGTGCTGTGGAGTTCGTCTGTGTGTTTTGTTGTATGGTTTAATTGGCTTTATTATTGTATGTTCTTCATCATAAATCCTGTCAGGAAACAAAAAAATCCCTTCTGGGACAATAAAAGTTTAAATTAAAAGGGAAGTGAAGTGAAATGAAATGAGTTTGTGTGTTTGTGTGCACACACAGATATATACAGTACAGTGCACTGGGTGTGTGTTCGTGTGTGTGTGTGTGTGTGTTCTGTGGCCTACATCCGCATACAATCAGAATAAGTGCATTCTTCTAATTGAAGGCAAAGGAAAGTGAGCAGTTGACCTTTCCATCACTGCCAACATTTTACCAAATGTACCACTCACCTCTGATAAAAGGAACTATTATATTATATTATATTATATTATATTATATTATATTATATTATATTATATTATATTATATTATATTATATTATATTATATTATATTAGTGGGCTGTTCTGGTCTTCTAGAGGCAAATAAGAGTTTATTAATTTGTTGTGAAGACATCCAGACTCCCACATTATAGCAGTCCAGCAAACTGAGAAACCAACATCTGTCTTGTAGTTTACGTCAGAAACCTGAAATCTGCAGAAGCTCTTTCTGCCCAAAATAGATGTTAAAATCTTCTGTCTGAAGGCAAAGAACAGGTTTCCTTCCTTCAATTTTCTCTGTGTGAGTTAAATTGATTTGCGCTTGCAAGGTCTGTTAGTTGGGCAAATGCATTGTCTCTTGTTCATTTAGTCAAAACTGGATGTAGGTCAAGAGCAGAGTGACCTGTCCTCCGCTCAGCAGAATAGACAGACTTGCATAAATATTACTGGAGATTGAAGTTACCGATCATAGAAACAATGCTGTGTTTGTTAAAACGAGGCAAGCAGACTGCTCATAATCCATCTCAGAGAATATGGGAAGAAAATCTCATGATTCAGCTTCACAGAAAGGCCACACTCAGCACCAAACAAGCTTTTGGTTGTTGTTTTTTTGTAAAAGGATGCACTTCAGTTTTTTTTTACTTCTAGATCTTATGTGTATCCAGCTTGAATGCACTTATCTTAAGTCATTTTGGACCAAAGTATCTGCTTGATCAGTGAGAGAGGAAAAAAGAAAATGCATTGTGGGACAGATGCTAGTTTAAAAAGGCAGCAGGACATCAGCTCATATCGCTCATTACTTCAAGAAAGAAACGAGGAGGTAAATGAAGTAAACACATTTTAGTGTTATGAAGATTTGAAATACTGAATCTAAAGGACCAGAATGCAGTTTGTCATTTGGCAGAAAAGAACACTCATTTGAGGGAACGATTCATCAGAAAATACACTGGGTGAAATGTTCAGTCAGGCACTGGCGGGCACTCAGTGGGTTTGTCTTTGTCTTAGCTACTGAAAATCAAAATGTCCTGGCAGCTTTGATGGAGCTCAGCATGCATCCATAAGAGCTACTTCATTTTAAAGACGGACTTCAAGTTTCAGCTGCAGGTGTTTAATAAACTCAGTCCTGATTAGTATGAGTTGCATCCAGTGACACCTGAACGACATTACTGGAACGTTCACACATTAATCACACACAGAGGCATATTGATAGCTTTGTGTGTGTCTTGTTATGTGCGGCACTAAATCCTGCCCCTTCCTGTGACCCCCCACAATAAGTTCTGCTCAGTGACATTAAAATACCAGAGCTGAGGACCAGAAACATGCAGGATTAGGCTCAAAACATTAATGGCTGCAGGACCTGCAGGACGGACCTGAAGCTTTGCCACCGCGCTCTTTTTGGAGTAGCCTGATGTTGTTTCAAATACAAAGACTGAGTGAGGGTCTGAATTTCCATGTTTCATCTATTGGGCTGGGACATGGCCCCCATCTCCTGCAGTGATGATGTGCATGCCCCCAACATGTTGTCTAAAACTAATATTTGAAACCTCTCCTTTAAGACTAAACATGTAAAAAAATCTGGCCAGAGCGGTGTTTGCATCCACAGTTACCTTAATGAGCGAGCAGGAGAAAAAGAATTTCAGGTTCATTATTTCACCTACGTGATTCATTACAGGTACCAAACGCAATATTTCCCCACGAGCGATGGCTGAAAACATGTGATAGAGAGATTCTTGTGATAGCTGTCAGTGAGGGCTTTATAGCGAACAAGGTGAATAGTTATTATTGCATGTGAACGGCCAGCAAAAATAAAAAATAAAAATCAAGCCAGAAGAAGCAGGGAAAGATGCACTTTGTAGATTTATTTTATGCATTAGCCATCAGTCTATCATGATAATAGTATTCTGTTTATCACCACACTACCAGTCTACTGCTACCTTACTATCCACTGCCTCACATCAGCTGATGGTGGAAGAGCTTCGCTGGAGAGTTTGGCTGCTTTTCAAGTGTTTGCCTCTGGGGAGCGCACTCCTGCTCACTCAGCTGTTGGAGCTGCTGCATTTCAGTTCACCAAAAACAACTTTCCAGTTTGTACACGCAGGGGACCTCCTGGACCGCTTCACGTTTTCTAAAATGTTGTCAGAGCCAAAGCGTGCTGGTAGAGCCTGAGCTGTGTGCCGAGGGACTGCAACAAAGAGGCAGAGGTTCAGGCTGCAGGCCGGCAGCAGCAGCCCGAGCCGCCGGCCGCCCTGAGCTGACTGCATGTATCTCTGCTCCAGCTAACCACCTGCTGCAGTGATGCTTTCTCTGTTTTCTCTTGTTGAATTTTGTTGCTGACACAGCACTGAAGGAGCGTGTGTGACAGCAGGGGGCTGAAAAATGTCCTCAAAGGCAAATTGAAAGAAATAACCAATGCAGATAGAAGCAAGAGAACTTTAATTGCCGTCAATTAACCGACTTGTATCTCGTGAACTGTTTCTGTAAGCTGACACTTCCCAGTGAGCATTGACTTGGTGATTCATAGGACGTTGGGACATCAGTTGGGAAGCTGTGTCAAATTTGGTTGAAAAGTCAGTTTTTGATGTCCAGCTTGCATGAATCCACATTATTTCAATAACTGTAGTTCACTGTGAAACATTAAAATGTGTGTCGTTGAAACAATGATTATACTCTACGTAATAAATGGCGTAAATGACGTAATAAATTTTAACAGTTTATCCAAAATCTAATCCAAATCTAATATCTAAGATATATTGATGTCTTTTGTCCTGCAAATCAACAAATGCATGCTAATGGCTGCAGTATGGGTTTCTGTATATGGCCACGAGTGTAATGATATACTATTTGCTGTATGTAGCTGGCACAATCTGCATAGTCATAACCATATGACAGAGACAAATGTAGGGAAATGGATTTGCTTTCCTTCTTCTATTCACATTGAAGGAGACATTATTTGGTTGCTGTGTATTTTTGCAAATGCAGTAATTACTGTGTTTCATATTGGGAAACTAGGCAACACAGTTTGCTTCCTGCAGTTGAAGAGAAAAGGCTCGTGATTCAGCCAAGTGAAGGTACTTCAGTCTGCAGGTTTGATACCTTCATCATATCTCATAGACCCTGAAAACCAGATGCCAGCAGGGAAAACATTCACATCAGCCTCATAGCTGCAATAACTAGTGCTGTCAATCGATTAAAATATTTAATCACGATTCATCTCATGAATGACGTAGTTAACTCGCGATTAATCGCAAATTAATCGCACATTTTCATCTATTCTAAATGTCCCTTGAATTATCATTTTAGTGCTCTTATCAACATGGAAAAGTGGATCGGCATTCAGAATCTTGTTCGCATCCACTTCGACACCCACACAAATCGGTAGCCTACTCTTTTACAGCTAGCGAGCAGGCGAAACCAAACACGTGCGTGGGGCGTTCCCATTGTTTTGTGTCCGGTTTACAAAAGGATCCTGTGGTTTTTCTTACGTTACTAGCAGTGGCCACAGCTTGTAGAAATCTACAAGTGCACTAGGTCACAAAGACTGTTAATCTCGCGCTAAAAAAAAATGACAGCGTTAAAATTGATTTACGTTAACGCATTAATAACGCGATATCTTTGACAGAACTAGTAATAACTAGAGAATATAGGACATTTAAGATAGCTGCCAGATCTCCCAACTGATGAAGAAAATGTGCAAACAAATTAGTGCCAAAATAGCTGCAAAGTCACACTGCCAGCAGTTCAGTGTAAATAAAATCCAATAGTACTCTACTACAACTGATTCAACTAATTAGAAAGAGATACACACTGTAGCCAATATATGTAGATCTTTGACTGAAGTAGTAATACCACACTGTGAGTTACTGCAGTAAAGTACAAAGGTATTAGTATTTAAATAAAAGCATTTCAGTGCTGCTGCATATCTTAATCCAAAAGCATATATAATCATTTATGAGCTGATTTAAATTTGTAAAGTAACAAAGTATTTGTAACAAATATTTGCCCTCTTCGACCACTGAGTGTAACCTGCACAGTTTATTTATGGGTGGTTAAACTTTGATCTCTCATTTCTGTGCATCTGGTCTGACTGTGGATTCAGCAATATGTGCAACCGTCTTTAAAGCAATGCGTGAATGCTTCGAAGTTAGAACTGTGTGTGAATGCAACTTGGATCCGACATGCAAAGCATACCGGTGAATGATCTTTGAGGAGGAGAGTTTATGAAGGATGCTGATGTGGTTATTTACTACAATCGCTACCAGCGCAGACATGGCATCCACATAATTAGCACGATGACATAACAACAAAGATTTGCATTTGCATTTGTACAAAACTTGCACAGATGGCAGCTGAAAATGATACCATTCTTGCAATTTTCATGGCAGCTGAAGAGATGTTTTGATCCAGCATCATTTGTCACAGTCAGCTGAAGTCCAGCATCAAATGAGCAGAAGAACAGAACACAGTAATTCATGAAAAAAGTCATATCAAGGGTCAAGCACAGATCCGTGTCTCTGTCTGCGAGGAGGGCTGGCTCGTCACTTTACAGCACATTAAAGGGATGACAGCTTCTTCAGACCCACGCCCACATGCAGGGTCTCAAACACAAGGGAAGATGCTGTGTGAATGTGGGCTGGAGCCCAAAGACGGGAGAGATCAAACGTATGGCAGCGCCTCTGGCTTGATATTCATAATGAAGAATTTTATGCATATTTTACAAAGATGTGTTGTGCAAAGAGGGCAAGGATGAGTAACATGTGGAACAGGCGTGTGCTGCAATTTGAAGTGATGGTCCCGGCAAACCTTTGACAAAGAATCCAAAGAGCAGCTTATTCAATGTGGATGTTGAATTTTTAGTTTAAAAGTCTGAATGAGTGCAAACGGCTAAACATGCTAAACACTTTGCTAGATCTGTTTTTTTCTCCTTGATGAATCAAACTTTTCAGTCTGCTTTCCTGCAATGTTTTCCACGTTTACTGTCATCTGGTTCAGTCCAGCGTTTCGTCCCTTCTTTGCCTGGTTAATTACAACAAGCTAACCGAATTGTCTTGATGGGACATTACGTCATTGAGAGCTTTGATTGACTTCTGTCAGGAACCAGGTAATTGCTGCAACATTAGAACGTCTCCAGCTCAATCTGTAACATCCACTAATGGATGGTTAATTTGGTGATTTGCAGGTCAAAAGGTCTATCTTAAAACTTAAAAAATTTGGTAGAGAAGTGAACGTGAAGGTTTAGGACAAGATCATGTTCGAGGTAATGAAGACGCCTGTAAGGCCTGTGTGAATGTCAAACGTGGAGTTTGGAAACAGTGGAGATGGAGCTGATCTGGTAAGTGCCTGTCAGTACTGGTGCAGCCACAAAGAAGCCAAAGGAAGACAGAAAACACACAGTGATATAAACCAGAGGCCTCCACACCTGGTGAAGCAGCTGTTGAGCCGTTCAGAGTCCACAGAAACGTTGTGCATCTCATTTACTACATCTTTACCATCTGAAAGCCACAGACAGTAGTGGCCATTTTTCAGCGTTGTGCTTTAATTTGGTGAATCTGCTTGTGAGATTTCTGGCCGAGATCTGTGTGAAACATCGTTCTTCTTGGCTGGTCAGCTGTGCAGCAGCCAGTGAATTCACAATTTTTAGCAGCCAACTTGATTCTGTGCCTGCCAAATTATTTTTTGGATCACAAAAGTCAGATCGAACACAGGTGGGCTACCTTCCAGAGCGGCTAGTAGACTCGACAGACTTCAAAGCCAAAGTCAAAACGAGCGCGCGCGCGCACACACACACACATGCATGCATGTGCACAGCCTGCCACCCACACACACACATACACACTCCCAGAAACTCTCTCTCTGTCTTGATGGAGAATATTTCATGGCTCATTTGTCTGAGTGTCTGAACAACAGAAAGCAGGAGAGACAGAGAGATAAAAACTAATGATAGAGACAGGAAGAGAGAGGATGAATAATAGAAAGAAAAGATGAGAGAGAACGCGAATAATAAAAAAGAGAAGATGAGACTGTGGAGGGAGAATGGGTGTTGAAGTAATGATGCAGGGATAACATCCTCCCTATTGTCTCTGCTTCTCCCTCTGTGTCCCCTGTCTTTGTCTTATTTTCCCTCTGTCTCTTCCCTGTGCCTCTCCATATCTCCGTCTTTCTTTGTCTGTCTCTCATCTTTCAAGTCATTTCATCATCAGCTGCGCAGCGGAGACAAGGCCAAGTCAAGAATCGCTCCAAGACTAGTTTTTCCTTCACTTACACCGAGACCGCAAAGGACCTCTTTCTGGTTCACATCCATGGATGGATTACTGAAAGGGTCTACCAAAGATGGCACTGAAAAAGCCACAAAACAACCATTAAGAGATCCAAAACCACGAGAGAGAGAGATGCTAAACCACCACAAAGAGATGCAAAACAACTTTGAAGATTCGCAGAACGGGAATAAAGAAAGGTGAAGCAGCTACGAGGAAAAGCAAAAGGGATGCAAAGAGAAGAAAGACAACCTTAAAGGATCCCGGTGGCCACAGAGTGATGCAAAAAGGGGAAAAGGAAATGGAAAACAGCAACAAAGGAATAAGCCACGACGAAGACACACAAAACAACCACACAGGTGCAATACGACTACAAAGAAACGCTTCATCACCACAAAGAGATGCGAAACCACTGCGATGATGTCCAAATGGACACAAGGTGACCTGTGTCCACTTGACTAGTGAGCAGACACAAAACGCCTGCAAGAGATGCAGAATGGGAACAAAGAAAGGTGAAACAACTACAAAGAAAAGCAAAAGGGATGCAAAGAGATGCAGAACAACTTTACAGAGATCCAAATGCTAAAAAAAAAACAAAAAAAGAGATGCAAAACACCCTCAGATGAAAAAGCCACAAAGAGCTGAAAAGGAGACGCAGACGTGTCTCTGTTGCCTGAATGTTCTGCTCTGGTGCAGGACGGTCCAGGGGCCCATGGTCTGTGTCCAGGGGCCCATGGTCTGTGTCCAGGGGCCCATGGTCTGTGTCCAGGGGCCCATGTTCACATCTGATCATCTCAGCTGTGCAGAGTCTGATTCTTGACAGCAGGGCTTCCTTTAACACTTTCAATTAACATGCAGCTCATCTCCAGGTAGATCCCTGACAGGAATTACCACCACATTTCTGCTGCACCTGCCACTTAATAATGAAGCTCAAATATATCAGAGCAAAAGGCACACAGGTGTCACCCCGAGAGGCGCCTTTCTCTCACAGCTACATTAAAATGACTGGATTCGTGTTTGAAACGTCAGCTTTCCGTCTCCAGGGAGGTCCTTAGGCTGCACGTTACATTTTCTTTAACTTTTCAAACCAGCCTTAATTAGGGCCCCACGGGCGTCAGCGGCTCCTCCTGATCAGAATGCCTCTCGTTGAAAGTGCAACCAAACGCGTGCATTTGAGAAGTCTGTTAGTTTCAATTATTTCACTGCAAATAAGCTAATACAAAAGAATACGAAGATCACTGAAGAGTTTGGAGCCTGAAGAACGAGTTCCTTTGATAGCGACGTGACATCGCCGAATCATGACTCCTTTCTTCTCATTCTCTCCCTCTGACCCTCCCCTTTGCTCTTCCTCCTCCTCCTCCTCCTCCTCCTCCTCCTCCTCTGCTCTCTCTCATTATGCGCTGCTTTAATTAGCCCGTCCGATATGGCAACCGGACTTCAGAGAGACAGCAAGAGAGGAAGATGGAGGGAGACAGGGAGGGAGGAGGGAAAATAGAGAGATACAGGAAGAGGTAAAGAGGGTTTTTGAAGTCGACAGTGTACTTTGTGGGTTAATTACGCAGGCTTTTCCTCCCACTTCTCCTCCTCCTTCACTTTTTTATTCAGTGGGAGAAAAATATGGACGGACGAGTGTTGGACTGAAGTTTTCTTGCACTAAAATAACTCAGATAAGTAGATAAATTAGTCATATGACATGTCTGTTGAAATACTCAGAAACAAGCATACTGTAATTTTAATAAAGTATTCACATTTGTCCCATTTTGCCATCTTTTGACTTATATTCACTACATTATTCACATTAAATTCAGTGTTCACACTTTCTACATTAAAATCCAATGTTGCTTCACAGGTTTCCTCCCTAATAAGAATGAATGTCTGAAGGAAAGTGGCAAACTTTAACTTTTTGCATCGAAGTTAGACTTCAAGCAATCAGCTAACAGAAAATTACAAGTCTGATAATCAACAAATTGTTTCGAGTCATTTTTCAAGCAAAAATGCTTAACATCCTCTGAATATGCTGCTTTTTGGGGTTAGGGTTAGTGCTGTGCTGTGCTGTGTTGTGTTGTGCTGTGCTGTGCTGTGCTGTGCTGTGCTGTGCTGTGCTGTGCTGTGCTGTGCTGTGTTGTGCTGTGCTGTCCTGTGCTGTGCTGTGCTGTGCTGTGCTGTGTTGTGCTGTGCTGTGCTGTGCTGTGCTGTGCTGTGCTGTGCTGTGCTGTGTTGTGCTGTGCTGTGCTGTGCTGTGCTGTGCTGTGCTGTGCTTTGTTGTGTTGTGTTGTGCTGCGTTGTGTTGTGTTGTGCTGCGCTGCGCTGCGTTGCGCTGCGCTGCGCTGGTACCAAACACATATAACTAGTTGTCACCTTGCGATTCTTGATGTTTCTCAGGTGAGCCCCTTGGTGGGTCCTGACTAACTAGCTATATTAATTATGTCTGCATTTCATTTTGGTACACTACACCTGAGCCAACATGCATCACGTCATGTTATCATTAGGTACTGTGATAATAACTCAGTCAAGATGAACAGAATGACAAATAAACTGCTGGCTGTTGTTTTGCATTAAGGGAGATTTTCATAAAGTTGAGCTTTTTTGTTTTGTTTTTAGCTACGCGTTGAGCTGCAGCTCCACGTCCTGCTCACAAACAACAGCAGCCAGTCGCTAATCAGCAGGATTATCGTCTGAGTCTGGAGCCAAAGAAACATCGTCCTTAACAGTGTTGACAGGCAGAGAGGTATTTCTTTAAGTCCATGTCGAATGCTCGGTGAACTTTTCGTGGTTCTGGCCCTTTAAAAGTCCCACCAAATCTGCGACAGAGATGAAACTGAGACGGCATATTGACATTAATATTGCATCACTTTCCACAGTGTTTGCCGTGGTGTTTCGTGAACACGACCCACATTCCAGCCAAACAGTGTAATCCCATGAATAAACATTGTTCAAATTAGACACACACACACACACACACACACACACACACACACACACACACACACCCTTCGAGTGTTTACAGGAAAGCCCTTATCACTATGTCTTCAATACAGGACTCATCTCTCACAATTATGGAAGTTATTTCATGTTAGACTGAGACGTTTTAATGGAGAGCGAGGCCGAGCATCGCCTCTCCATCTCTGAATAAATGAGGGGGGAGGCTCCAAATTGAGGCGGTGGGTCTGCCGTATGCGCTCCACCTCCACTTTAAAGGCTTTTATCCCACAGACAGACACAACCTGGAAATCACAGAGAGCCAAATGAATTGAAGATGTAGATTAAAATGCATTTGAGTGGCAGCTTTGATAAAAGGTTGTCAGTGTTTTGTCTTCATAAAATGTTTCATGTGTGGTGGGTGAGGACCTTGGCACACGGCGGGAACACCAGTGCCAACTGGATGCACCATTTGCGTGTGAAGTTAGTAAATGTGTGTGTGTGTGTGTGTGTGTGTGTGTGTGTGTGTGTGTGTGTGTGATGTAGCAGGGAAGTATCTGCAGCCAGAGGGCCAGATGGAGACAAATGGATGATCTTTCAAGACAACAGCCCTCCAATTAACACACAGACACTCTCACAAATCACACTCACACACCCCAAATCCGCACACATGCAAAAGCAAACACACACAGACGCACACACTCTATCACACATTGAAAAATATATATATACACACACACGCACATATAAAACACAATAACAATAATAATAATAATAATAATAATAGTTATTTGCATAGCAACTTTCATATAAGAAACACATAGAATCAAGTAAAATCCCACATTTAAGAGGAAGTGCAGTGACGGTCAGGGAAGCTCGTTCAAGGCCAAACTGAAGAAACAAGCTTCAGCTTTCTCTGAACAACATTTAACAAGCTAGCTTCCCTGCTATCCACTGAGGCTGCAGTGCACATACAGAGATACATGCACAGTGCAGACTGTGCAATAGGGCCTGGTTGTGTCTGCTTAGTTTGCCTCATTTTCCAATGAAGACATTTGGCTGAAGAATCACACGTTGATGCAGATGAAAAAGTGATTTCTGAGAGTTTGTGGCCTCCACCGGTACTGTTTTATGAGTTGTACTCAAGATTGTTTGCTGTTTGTTTGACTCAGAGAACACAATGTCTAAATCTGAATGAATTTGTAGTTTAAATATGATTCAGAAATAAGCAGAGAGAAAAATATAGAGTAAGTAAGACAAACTTAAGGCAAAATTAATATTCTCTTCACTAGATCAGAACACTTTATTTCAGTCACAGTATGGCACTGCTCTGATGACAGATGGTTGACAGCTGTATTAATATTTTCTAATGAGTTTGACTTTATTAGCATTCATACTCACAGTTAACTGCACAGAAGCAGAGTGTGCATTAATAAAAAAAATAGAAATATATCTATACATGCTTTTAGACCAAAAGAATATAAAACTATACATATATCTGCATATACACACCATAAATACCCATAAATTCATACTCACACATACACATTTACAGATACAGCCATATATAAAACCATGCATACATTTCAAAATAAAAAATCACAATAAAAAAGACAAAAAATGAGCCAAACAAAGACAGAAGACTTGGGCTGTCCACCTTTGGTTCCTTTCATTCAGTATTGGTGGGATGTGCTGCAGGCAGAGCTGCTGCCTTCAGTCTGTTCTGCACTGCTTGGTGAGTAAAAGTCTTCGCAGTCTGTTCGTACTGTCTTGTCTGTAGGAACACATCATGGAGTGGATGTTGTGCATGTGTCAGCTCTCTGACCAGCTGAATAGCTGCCTCCTGCCTCCTGCCTCCTGCCTCCTGCCTGAAGAGATGGGAGTTACAGTAGGGCCTGCTTTTGTATCCTCTCCAGCAGTGCAGCCTGGCTTTCATTGCACCCTACCAGAAAAAGACTACCATGATCCTGACGAGGATGGTGACGAGGTCCTCACAGGCAGCTGTGCCTGGCTAGAGAGAAGTGGACCGTTTTGTGGCCCAAGATTCCAATTTATTCTAATTTATTGTATTTAGGCCTGATTACCTTATTATTGTTTAATACCTTCTTACAAAACTGTTATTTTTATGAGTCTACATAAGCGTGATCAGGAACACAGTCACTGCTTAATACAAAACCCACAGTTCAACTATCAATGAATGAGTCATGATCTGAACAAAAAAACTCCTCCTCAGGATCCCAGGAAGATAAAAATACTCAATTTGAGACTCAATACAACAGTTGGCGGACAAAAATAAACCTAAGCGCATTTAATAAGCATAACGATTCTCCCACAACTCCAGAGGTACCTCCTGTAGTCCTGCTGGATGGTGGGTCCACGGAGCGGAGAGGATGGAGTTGAGAACAATCTGATACTGTACAAAAGGTGAACTATGAATTACAGAGCTTTTGACTCTTTGCCAGCAGTTGCCAAGCTAATCAGTGATCACTGTCTGGATGGACTAGACCCAGAGAGGGTCTCAAGAATATGGCAGCTGGGGAGGTGATGGCTTTTCTGCGAATCATGATCCAGTTCCTTCTGGGAAAGTTACTCTTAGTCTACCGCAGTCAGCAGCAATCACAACATCTTGATTGACAGACTTAACAACCCCCCCAACACCCAACCCCCAACCCCCAACCCCCATCCACCCATGCAACATTTTCTTCTTTTATCTTTTTTTAATCTCCCCATAAACAGACTGGATGCACACACACACACACACACACACACACACACACACACACACACCTACACCTGTATATGGTCACATCTAACTAATACAACACACAGCCAACATAACCCTGTTCTAATGATGTTAATGTTGTTAATGCTCTTGCCTGTCTTCCTCGTCTTTAAATAAACAGGATTGGAAGCTTTGGCGGGCCAGATGTGGTATGCGGGCCGCCAGCTGATGATCACTGACCAGGTACTTCATGGTCACAACTGAGACTTCCTGTCCCCTGAGAAACACAAGCAAGTTTCTGGCAGGTTTCACCCGGAGTGCTGTGAGTTTTGGGTTTTGGGCATGCAGCCCTGCAGCTGGGACTGTTCCAGGAAAATGTTCAAAATGTGAGTGAGGACAGGGGCCAGATCTTCAGCATGGTCCCTCAGCAGCCATGACGGCATGCCATCAGGCCCACAGGCGTTTGTGTATTAAGCCATGTAAGGAGAGACCTTCACTGCAGGTCGGTCCCTCCAGCAGACAGTGGCAATGGGAAGATTGCTGCAGCAGATGGAGTGTTGCTAAAGCAGGTCTCTGTAAAGCAGCTGTTGAGGACGCCATCCCTCTTGCTCTCCTTCACACCATCAAACTGTATTTTCCTTTCAGATCTTTTCTTCCATCCCAGACCTTTGCTGCTGAAGTCCCACTCCTCCTTTGGGTTTTGTTGGGTCCAGTCTTTACTCACCAAGCACCATGCCAAGGCTTCCTTTCCTTCATGCGCCTTCAGTCTTAACTTTCCATTTCATATCCGTTCTTCACCCTGACTGACTATGGGAAGAGGCATCTGTGGTCCCTGGAGCCAAGTGGGGGCTTATAAAAGATGTGGAGGTTATTTATGATCCAGTCCAGGGTGGAATCCCCTCAGGTTCTTTCTTAAACCACCTGTTTTGTATCTGGATGGATGTTTTTCAGCATCTTAATTGGCAGCTGGTTAAAGTCTCCACAGAGCAGCAGATCCATCTGAGCAGAGACTGATTTGACCATATCCAATGTGTTGATGAGACACACTGTCTTCTGCTGCTGTCCAGTTGTTTCGGGCCCTTAATAGAACCAATGACTCAGCTAAACTGGTTGTTTCCATCCGCTGAATGCCGGCTGTGTGAAATTCTTGTCTGACATTTTGTGAATGAAACTCGTTGACGAACAGAGTGGAACAGGCAGCTTCATACGGCCACATCCAGAGCTTTCTTTATGCTAATGATTAAGTCTCGCGCACTCACTTCCTCATGAACAGGTGGTGTCATCTGGCTGAAATGAGCAGTTTAGAACAGGTTTGTGCAGTTAAGGCAGTTATGCATCAAAAAAGTAAGAGAGGATAAGATAAGAACACAAAAATGTTCTTAGGTTTGCGATGGGCTTTGTTCATGTTACGATCGATTCGTCTCGATTCACGTCCAGCAGAGATATTCAGAGCCGGGACGACAGATAATATCCACGGTGGTAGGCGAGAGTCTGAATTTAGCTGAATCAAACGTGAGTTCAAATTCTTAGTATAACAACCTAACCCAGCATAAGGGTTGCACCTACAAATCAGCTGGTTGATATTAGCAATGATAATAGTAATGATATATAATAATATATTAGTATCCGCATGTGTCTCCATTATTTAGTCTGTGCCCAGTGACAGCTTTGTTTTTCAGATGGTGCGTGGGCCATTTGCTCATCTTAATTCTTTAAGGAGCAAATTTAAGGGGTCCTTGTCAAAAATGCCCAAATGTGTTTTGTGTTTATGTAAATAACATCAACCAACATGTTTTCCTATTTTTAAAAGTCAAATGTTGACATTAACGTGTCAGTCAGTCCTGGTTTACTGGAGTTCTTATGAAGGTGCAATGAAAGCAAAGCAAAGACACAACTGAAAAAACAATGCCTTACACCTCCATCATTGTCTGTCCTGCTGAAGCAACACATGTGAGTAATCTGCAGCTGAGAGACTGAAATAAGCTTTCCCATTTGGTTTTTGCTGCCTTAGTCTCCATCAGAATTTAGTTTAGTCACCTCATGTAAGAACTGTGGAAACTACCAGCCATGAAACAAACTCTGCTAATGCAGAATTGTTGCATCCAGTTTGTATAAATGAAAGGAGATACAGGTAGAATAAAGGCCTTAATGTCCACCATACGTCAGCCAGACATCTTAAGTGCACCATCTTATATCTGTGTCTCTGGAACGAGCTGCTGATGAACTGCCCAACGTGTCACGACCCGTTCGTGGTCGTATGGATTTCTTGAAACCTGCAGATGAGCAGGAACAACAATTTTGGATGGCGGCTTGACGTGCAGGATCTGGACAGGTTAGTGCTGCTTGTAGTTACACGGCCCTGTCTTTAACCTCCAAACGCTCCTCCCCGCCTCATGCGCCGCCTCCTCTGCTCCTGTTCGCCTCCTCCCGGGGCGGGCAGAGCACAGATAGCGTGGCCAGGAAGAGGCTTAGTTTCACTTACTACCCCTTCCCTTTCCCGGCACATTTAATAAAGTGACTTCTTCTTGAACCTGAACTCCCCCTCATTCGGCGAGCTGAGTTTACCTCCAGCGAGGCCGTAACACAGATACACACTTCTGTAGACGTGTACACCTGCAGTGCACAGGCTCACACACACACACACACACACACACACACACACACACATATTCTTGGGGCAGATACACCAATCAGCCTATGACTCTGTATCAGACTCCGACACACATCTACAGGCTTAGTTAGGATTAGACTGCACACACATACACACACACTCTGCAGATATCCACCCGCATCCACGCACACACACAAACACACACAAACAGATGCTGGTTTTGAACACACACACACACACACACACACACACACACACACACACACAGGCAGTGTTTCTCATTATCATGCATAGTGGTAGTGGTTGCATTGATTTCCACTCTGTCTTAAACTTAGCCCACACAGAATGCATGTGTGTGTGTGTGTGTGTGTGTGTGTGTGTGTGTGTGTGTGTGTGGTCAGCTTGGCAGAGCTTCTCCAGGCTGAGTGAAGATTATGGCTCAGAGATTTTTCACTTCTCCTCTTTTTTCTTCCTCCCTCCCTCCCTGTCTGCTCTTTCACTCGTTCCCTCCATCACCCCCCCCACACACACACACTCTTACTCCCTCTCCTCCTGTCTCTTTATTGCTGTTCACTCTATCAATCTCTGTCTTTCCTCTCAAAAAAAAAGGAAAAGTGCCGTTAAGGAATTTCTAAGAGGCAACTAGAGGGAATGGGAGGAAGAGGCAGAAATAAAGAGACAGAGGGAGATCGAGATGAATAGACAGAGAGAGGCCAGGGAGGAGCATGAGGAGGAAAACAGATAAGAGCAAGGATGGAGGAAGACAAGGGGATGAGAGAGAGAAAATGCAGGTGGGTAAATAATGAACGGACAGACTGAGAGACTGAGGGAAGGAGGAGGAGATGGAGGAGGTTTCAGCAAAGATCTGAAATTATTGTGCAAATCGTGGAAGGACTGATGAAGAAGCATCGTTGCCTCGCCTCACGCCAGCGCCTCCATACCTGACCTCCAGCTCTTCGGACATCAGAAAAGGCAGCTGGAAGACCGAGCCGCTCTCCTGTCAGAGAGGAGGTGTGGCCGAGATCTCTCAGGCATTATAGCTATATTATGGGATGTCTTAACCGCTGGCGTTGCTCCATTCTAATTAACTAGCTCACAGCGTATATCTGCTCCTCAGACGTTTAGTTAATGGTTCGCAGAAAGGCATGAGCAATCCAATACTGCAATTAGAAAGCTTTACTAACTTATTGCAGAAGGTACCTGCAACATAATTACTTAAAGCTTAAACCCATAATGGCAAGACCAGTTTTTTTATTTCTTTTTTTTTTTTTATCACAGGTTTAAGTAATGAATTTCAGAGAGGAATAAATGTGGTTAATCCATTAAATCATAGTCAGCTGAGCTGGCACAGGTTGTAAAATAATAAAATATATTCAGGCGTTTCTGTTGTGTGAAACAAAGAGGAGAAAGGAACTAATGACTCCACATCAGTGAACCTACAGAAATGATCAACCAATGCTGCCGCTTCACAAAGCTTTCTAACCTCTTTCAGCTCCTTGTTGTGGTCATACGGCATGTTTGCTAAATGGTTTAGTCTCACTACTCTGATCATCCCTGTTTCCAGCAGCAGCAAGCAGATGTTTTCAGCCTCTTAGGGGCTGGTGGAGACCAAAACAGAGCTAAAGGAGAAGGAATATTGAACTTGCATTAATCATACAGTCATAAACACAACTTCAAATGAATGCTAACATTGCTCCATATCAGCTGAAAATGTTAGCATTTGGTTGGTAACTTGATGGGCATTACAACATGATAAGTCAGCATCGTGACCTCGTGTCCAAAAGACAATCAATGCTGCTTTAAATTTTGCAGAATGACATCTGAAATAAATGACAGAATTTAGAGATTTATTAAACGTCCTTTATGGAGCACAACTGAAAAACAGCAACAGAAAGCACTGCTGCTGTGCTTTCCCAAGAGGAACTCGTGAATTGAACTATGACCTCTGAACTTCACTTCCTGTGTGGTTGAAAAAAGAAAAAGGTCAACATACCCTAAGGCTCATGAAAAACTCAAAAACAACTATGTTTTTCTTCCTTTCATGAAAGATGACATTTAGGAGGAATGTGTTTTCTACTCACAGTATTTTTTCTGGTGTTTGGCCCATTTCATGCATCCTTGTCAATGTAACTGCACCACAAATTATTTCATGATGAAGACCTGTAGGAAATAAGACTCAGACAGCTGAAGACGTCTTGACCTCTCAGTTAAAACATGGCTAAATTTGGCTTAATGGAGAAAGTTGTAATATTACATATAATAATATAACTACTAATATAACTTTCAACCATATTTAATGCATTAAACTAAAGATCAAAAGGGACACAATGTGTATTCATTCACAGATGAAAGTAGTTCTCAACTGTTAGGATCCTGCCTTTCTGTCTCTCCTTTTGTGTCTCCTCCCCTTTTTCCTGTGTGTGTGTCTGTCTGTTCACCCCTGGTTCCATGGCTGGGCATCCCCTTACCTGCTGTTGGCTCCGCCTCCAGGTACTCACCTGGAGCACGCTTCCTGATTATCTGAAAGACTATTTAAGAGGCATGCTGACCTTACCTCCTTGCCGGATTATTCCTTTGCCCTTCCATGTCGGTGTTTGGTCTACAAGTCGTAAGTCTAGCTCTTCGTCTTCCTCTCAATCTGAGAAATTGTTTTTGTTCCATCGTTTGTTCCAGCCACTTATAGTGTGCTTGTCTTTTGTTTGTTTCAGTGCCTGCCAGCCGCTTCCACGCGTGCCAGTTGTGTTATACCCGCCTCGTCGGTGCTCTTTTCGTTTCTCCACTCCTTTTGAGTGCGCTTTTTGTTGTTTATATCCACTCGTTCGAGTGCGTTTTTGGTTTTGGGTTTTGTTAATAAATCGTGTTTACTTTCATAACGCCTGTCTCCTGGTCTGCATTACTGGGTCCTATAACTGAATGGCACTCTGCCTAACAGAATAATCCGGCCAGTATGGACCCAGCAGACCCCGTTCGCAAAGCAGTCTCAGTGCAGGGCACCTTACTAGGCCAGCATGAGCAGCTACTACAGGCCTTATGTGAGTCTTCACAGCACATGGCGGCGCAGGTAGCAGACCTATCTCGCCACATGGCTCAACTTACCAGCTTTTTCTCGCACCCGACGCAGCCCAAGGCTAGTTCCTCGGAACCGGCTCTCGCCGAGTCGCTAGCTACTAATCCCGATCCGTTTGACGGTTCCCGAGACAAGTGTCGAGGTTTCATTCTCCAATGTCATGTTGTTTTTCGCCAGCGTCCCCAAGCTTTCCTTTCCGACCGTTCCAAAGTAGACTACGTTTTCGGGTTATTACGCGGCAAGGCACTGGTTTGGGCGGAGGCACTGAATACCTCCGTGGACATTAGCTCGCTATCTTTCTCAGATTTTGAGAGGAGGCTTAGGCTAGCTTTCGACCATCCCGACCACGCCGGTAATGCCTCTAGCCGACTGCTACGGCTTACACAGGGCGCCCGAGCTGCTGCAGACTATGCCGTTGATTTCCTCACTATCGCCGCCGACTCCGGTTGGAATGACACCGCACTGCAGGGGGTTTTTCTAAACGGACTGTCTGAGTTTTTGCAGGAGGAGATCTCCACGAGGGAGAAACCCGCTGATTTACACGCTCTGGTGGACATGGCCGTGCAGATTGACAATCGTTGGAGGGAGCAGGTTCGGCAGCGATCTTCCAGGTCCTCAGCTACGCCTTCTCCACGCTGGCAAAGAACGGTTTCCACCCACCAGGAGTCTAGAGCTGCGCTTCCTGTGGTCTCCCCACCGCCTACAATGGAGCAGGAGGAGCCCATGCAGCTTGGTAGAGCTCGGCTGTCCTCCTCAGAACGACGCCGCAGAATCAGAGTGGGTGAGTGTGTGTATTGTGGACAAATTGGTCATGCCTGTGCGACCAAAAGATCAGGCTCGCCAGTAGCTATGGGGGTACTGACGAGCCCAATCTCCCGTAACACTGAACCCCCTAAACCTCGCAAGTTCCTAGTCCAGGCGTCTCTGGGTGTTGGGGAAGAGCTCCTCCCCGTCCAGGCACTCATCGACTCAGGTGCCGAACAGAACCTCCTGGACGAACATCTCGCCGCGGACCTGGGCTGCCATCTTGAGGAGCTGGATGAGCCCATCAAG
Source organism: Chaetodon trifascialis (assembly GCF_039877785.1). Classification (NCBI taxonomy): domain Eukaryota; kingdom Metazoa; phylum Chordata; class Actinopteri; order Chaetodontiformes; family Chaetodontidae; genus Chaetodon; species Chaetodon trifascialis. The sequence continues at coordinate 27,655,779 of NC_092068.1, read as the reverse complement.
GCCTACGCCCTCGACGGCAGACCTCTGGCCAAGGTAACTCACCGCACAGCTCCCATTAAGATGATTGTTTCCGGCAACCATCATGAGGAGATTTCTCTTCTGGTTGTCCACACGCCACACTCACTCCTAGTCTTGGGACACCCCTGGCTACAGACTCATAACCCTCACATTGACTGGTGCCAGGGTAAAATACTTGCTCATCTTGTCATGCTAACTGTCTGCATTCAGCCATTCCTCCTGCAGCCAGAGATGCTGGGATTCCCAGCTCTACCCCGGAGCCAGTGGATCTTTCCCTCGTGCCAGCAGCATACCACCACCTTAAGGAAGTTTTCAGCAGGGAACGAGCACTGTCACTTCCTCCTCACCGTCCGTATGACTGTGCCATCGATCTCCTCCCTGGTGCACCTCTTCCCTCCAGCCGCCTCTACAATGTTTCTCGTCCTGAGCAGGAGGCCATGGAGAGCTACATCAAAGAGTCTTTGGCAGCAGGTATCATTAGACCCTCCACCTCCCCACTCGGTGCTGGTTTCTTCTTCGTCGAGAAGAAAGACAAGTCTCTTAGGCAGTGCATTGACTACAGGGTTTGGATGAAATTACTGTTCGCAACAAGTATCCTCTGCCACTCATTAATTTGGCCTTTGACTCCTTGCAACAGGCGAAGGTGTTCTCCAAGCTGGACCTGCACAATGCTTACCACCTGGTGCGCATCAGGAAGGGGGACGAGTGGAAAACCGCCTTCAATACCCCGCTGGGGCACTTTGAGTACCTCGTCATGCCTTTTGGTCTAACCAATGCTCCTGCTGTTTTCCAGGCTCTCATAAATGACGTGCTCAGAGACTTCCTGAACCGGTGTGTTTTCGTCTATCTGGATGACATTTTGATCTTTTCACAGTTGCTGGAGGAACATCAAGGCCATGTTCAGCAGGTGTTGTCTCGGCTCTTGGAAAACCGTCTGTTTGTCAAGGCCGAGAAGTGTGAATTTCACACAAACACTGTGTCCTTCCTTGGGTTTATTATCCAGGAGGGCAACCTGAAGGCCGACCCTGAAAAAATCAGGGCGGTTGCTGAATGGCCAGTCCCTGAGACCCGGAAGGAGTTGCAGCGTTTTCTGGGCTTCGCCAACTTCTACCGCAGGTTTGTTCGGGACTACAGTAAAATTGCCGTTCCTCTGACCAAGTTGACTTCCTCTAAAGTGAAGTTTAACTGGTCAGCAGAGGCAGACAAGGCCTTCTTGAAACTGAAAACTCTTTTCACCTCCACTCTGGTTCTAATTCAACCTGACTCTTCCAGACCCTTCATTGTGGAGGTTGATGCTTCCGATACCGGGGTAGGGGCTGTTCTGCCCCAATACTCGCAGTCTGACAACCGGTTGCACCCTTGCGCCTTCTTCTCTTGCCGTCTCTCTCCTGCCGAGCAAAACTACAACGTGGGCAACCGTGAACTACTGGCAGTCAAGCTGGCCTTGGAAGAGTGGAGACACTGGCTAGAAGGAGCTGGACATCCTTTTGTGGTTTGGACAGACCACAAAAATTTTGCCTACATCAAGTCTGCCAAACGGCTCAACTCTCGCTAGGCCCGCTGGGCTCTCTTTTTCAGCCAGTTTAACTTTTCCCTCACTTACAGACCTGGGTCCCGCAACACCAAGCCAGATGCCTTATCCAGGCAGTTCTCATCTCCCGACGCCCCCACAGAGCCAGAGAACATCCTCCTTCAGGACCGGATTATTGCCGCCCTCTCGTGGGAGATTGAGGGGGTGATTAGGGAGGCCCAGCAGCAACATCCGGACCCAGGTAATGGCCCCCGGAATAAGATGTTTGTCCCTCACACTGTGCGTTCGCAGGTGCTGCAAGGGACTCATGCCAACCGTCTTTCCTGCCATCCTGGAGCTAACCGCACCATCTCCCTTCTTCGTCACCACTTTTGGTGGCCCACCTTGGAGGCCGACACACGGGAGTTTGTGGCCGCCTGTTCTGTCTGTGCCCGCAGCAAGGCCTCTCATAAAGCGCCGGCTGGTCTCCTTCTCCCTCTCCCTGTTCCTGGCAGACCCTGGTCCCATATTGCTGTGGACTTCGTCACCGGACTGCCTCCCTCCCTAGGTAACTCCACCATTCTCACTGAGGTCGACCGCTTCTCTAAAGCTGCACATTTTGTTGCTCTCCCTAAGCTCCCTTCTGCTTTGGAAACTGCCGAGCTACTGGTCCACCACGTGTTCCGGCTGCATGGCATCCCAGCGGACATTGTGTCTGACCGTGGACCTCAGTTTTCCTCCCAGGTTTGGAAGGCATTCGCCAGGGCCCTGGGGGCCACAGTCAGCCTCACCTCTGGATACCACCCCCAATCCAACGGCCAGACCGAAAGGACCAACCAAGACCTGGAGACGGCCCTGAGGTGTATCTGCGCTGACAACCCGGCAGACTGGAGCTCTCTCCTCCCCTGGGTTGAGTACGCCCACAACTCCCTCACCTCATCGGCTAGTGGTCTCTCCCCCTTCGAGGCATCATTGGGGTACCAACCCCCTCTTTTCCAACCTCAAGAGGCGGAGATTGCTGTTCCTTTGGTGGCCGACCATATCAAGAGGGTAAAAGGGTTCTGGCAAGCAGCTATCAGAGCTCTGGAGAGAAACCAGGGGGTCAAACAGTGCTCAGCAGATCGCCACAGGACCCCTGCGCCAGCATACCAACCAGGTCAGTCTGTGTGGCTTTCTTCTAAGAACATTCCGCTTAAGACTGACTCTCAAAAGATGTCCCCCAGGTACATCGGCCCATTTCCCATCCTGAAGATCGTGAAACCTCAGGCAGTTACGCTCAAGCTCCCGGACACTATGAAGATCCATCCTACCTTCCACGTCTCTCAGTTGAAACCGGTCTCCTCCAGTCCCTTGTGTCCTCCCTCCGAATCCCTTCCTCCCCCCCAAATCATCGACGGGGGTCCTGTCTTCACGGTGAGACATCTGGTCGACGTCAGAAGACGTGGCAGGGGCTTCCAGTACCTGGTGGACTGGGAGGGGTACGGTCCTGAGGAGCGTTCCTGGGTGCCCCGGTCCTTCATTCTGGACCACACCCTCATCGATGAGTTCCACCGGAGACACCCGGATCATCCTGCTAGGCCGCCAAGAGGCGACCATTGAGGGGGGGGGTACTGTTAGGATCCTGCCTTTCTGTCTCTCCTTTTGTGTCTCCTCCCCTTTTCCCTGTGTGTGTGTCTGTCTGTTCACCCCTGGTTCCATGGCTGGGCATCCCCTTACCTGCTGCCGGCTCCGCCTCCAGGTACTCACCTGGAGCACGCTTCCTGATTATCTGAAAGACTATTTAAGAGGCATGCTGACCTTACCTCCTTGCCAGATTATTCCTTTGCCCTTCCATGTCGGTGTTTGGTCTACAAGTCGTAAGTCTAGCTCTTCGTCTTCCTCTCAATCTGAGAAATTGCTTTTGTTCCATCGTTTGTTCCAGCCACTTATAGTGTGCTTGTCTTTGGTTTGTTTCAGTGCCTGCCAGCCGCTTCCACGCGTGCCAGTTGTGTTATACCCGCTTCGTCGGTGCTCTTTTCGTTTCTCCACTCTTTTTGAGTGCGCTTTTTGTTGTTTATATCCACTCGTTCAAGTGCGTTTTTGGTTTTGGGTTTTGTTAATAAATCGTGTTTACTTTCATAACGCCTGTCTCCTGGTCTGCATTACTGGGTCCTATAACATAAGCCACCTGAAGATGTAACCATACATCTATGACATATGTTTTAAAGGATGACACTCACATGTCTGTGTGTTAAGTAGGCAACTGCTGTAGCTTAGCTTAGCTTAGTTTAGCGTACAGGCTGGAGGCAGCTAGCATGTAACTCTACCACTGAAAAACAATTTGTCCTTAAACAAACAAGTCAGAGCCTTCAAATGTGTCCACAGGTGCGTTTTTAAACCTTGGAGGGCGCTAACAAACAAAACTAGGAGCATGAAGTGTGCTTCCGGGTTTTTTGGGCCTTTACAGTGCAATCTGCTCTCCAACCGATCGGACGCAACGTCCAGAGAATTTTTAAACACTTCAAACTGCATGGATTTTAACCAGAATGTTACACAGCCGACTCAATACAGAGGACACACCCTGGACCTGGTCATAAGCTACAGCCAGTCCACTGGTGTGTCCTCTGTTGTTGACCTGGCTGTGTCTGACCACTACTGTGTGTTTTTTAACATCACCAGCTTTAGCCATCAGGAGGCCCCAGTGAGAACGGTGAGGAAACGCTGTCTTACTTCTGAAGTGGCTGCTAATTTTATTGAGATTTTACAGAGCACTCCTGCCGAAGTTTTACCTGCACCTTGTGATTTTATTGTTGATGATTTTAATAATAAGTTAAAGACATCACTAGATGCAGTGGCTCCACTTTTAACTAAAGCAATAAGAACAAAGAAAACACAACCGTGGAGAGATGACAACATCAAAAAACTGAAAAGGAAATGCAGGAGTGCAGAAAGAAGGTAGAGAAAAACCAAATTAACAGTTCACTATGAAATATACCGTGATCAACTCAAAACATACAATAACTCAGTCAAACTGGCAAGAAGGGCTCATTTCTCGAAACTCGTCGCAGACAATAAAAACAATCCAAGGTTTCTTTTCTCCACCTTCGATCTTTTAACCAGCACTGATATTAATAATCCTCCATGATACCAACTGAGACCCTCTGTGAGGAGTTTGCAGACCACTTCAGAAGTAAGATTGTTGCTGTTGCTGTTATTAATACACCTTAATACACCTGGATCACTGCTTTTACCCGAGGAAACACTGGAGAGTTTTAACCTGGTTGATGCAAGGGCCCTTGGTCGAGCTTTCTCCCAAGTAAACCCAACAACCTGCCTCTTAGACCCAATTCCCACATCACTTTTAAAGACATTTTATGAATTCTTTGAGGAACAGATTTTAAATATAGTCAATTGCTCTCTTCAGACGGGTGTCTTCCCCACTGCCTATAAAATGGCAGTGGTGAAGCCCCTTCTGAAGAAGAGCAATCTAGACTACAACATTTTTAACAACTACAGACCTGTATCCAACTTACCATTTTTAAGTAAAATTTTAGAAAAAGCTGTTTTTAACCAAATAAATTATTTTTTAATGAGAAACAATATTTTTGAGAAATTTCAATCTGGTTTTAGGATGAACCACAGTACTGAGACAGCACTTTTGAAGATTTTAAATGACACCAGGTGCAATTTAGATAACCAAAAACTGACAGTCTTGGTCTTACCGGATCTTAGCGCTGCCTTTGATACAGTAGACCATCACATTTTATTAAACAGACTGAAGCACCTGGTTGGCCTCTCTGGTACTGTTTTTAACTGGTTCCGCTCCTGTCTCACGGATCAATCTTTCTTTGTAAGTATGGATACATGTTCCTCCAGAACACATGAAATTAAATGTGGGGTCCCCCAAGGGTCAATTTTAGGCCCACTTCTTTTTAATCTTTACATGCCTCCCTTAGGGGATGTCATCAGGAGACACAGCATCAGTTTCCACAGTTACGCTGATCAGTTACGCTGATGATACGCAGCTGTACATTGCCGTGTCTCCTGATGACACAAGGCCACTTGATGCCCTTCTTAACTGCATTTTAGATATAAAGTCATGGATGGCAGATCATTTCCTCCAGCTCAACCAGGATAAAACAGAGGTTTTAGTCATCGGTCCTGAAGGCCAGAGAGAGAAACTTTTACCAAAACTACAAGATTTTAAACCCTCAATGTGTAAAGAACCTGGGCGTTATTTTTGACTCTGAGCTCACTTTTATTCCCCACATAAAGAATATTACGAATTTTAATTGTTGGTTTTCTGTAGATAAAGAGCTCGGTCTGTACCAGCTCTATATGGAAAGTGTCCTGAGACAACTTCTGTTGTGATTTGGCGCTATACAAATAAAATTGAATTGAATTGAAAAAATTGAAAGATAGGTTTTTACCATCTTAAGAATATAGCCAGAGTCCGCCCGTTTCTCTCTCAGGCCAGTCCGGAGGTGCTAATGCATGCTTTTATCTCGAGTCGTTTAGATTATTGTAATGCCCTGCTCTCTGGTCTTCCTAAAGAGAGCATCAATAGCCTACAATTATTACAGAACTCAGCCGCTCGCGTGCTGACGAGGACCAGAAGGCGGGAGCACATTACACCAGTTTCAGAATCGCTGCATTGGCTCAGGATCGATTTTAAGATTCTTTTATTGGTTTTTAAATGTCTTAACGGTCTTGGGCCATCTTATTTTTCTGACCTGCTTTTATCATATCAGCCCTCGCGGACCCTGAGGTCCTCTGGTACGGCCTTTTAACCTTTCCACGAATTAAGACAAAAACCCATGGTGAGGCTGCATTCAGCCATTATGGACCTTATGGGTGGAACAGCCTGCCAGAGAGCCTCAGGGCCGCAGAGACGGTTGATATTTTTAAGCAGAGGCTCAAGACATACCTTTTAGTCTCGTGTTTAATTGATTTTATTTGTTCATTTATTAATTTATTTGTTTTTAATTGATTTCCATCCATTTAATTCACTTATTTTAAGTCTTTGTGCATTTTATTTCTTTGAATTATCTCAGCTCTTATTACTTTTAAACACTACTGTTAGACTGCATTTTTTCTCTTAGTAGCTCCAGTGTCTCCTCATGGGGGTCCTCCACACCATGGCGGTCCTGCGGACAGTGGTGCCTCTTGGTGTGGATGGCCCCTTTATGCGATTTTCCTCACCAGGATCCTCAGTACCAGGCCATGTCAAAAACCAAGTGTGTGCGTGCGTGCGTGCGTGCGTGTGTGCGCGCGTGTGTGTGTCTCTGTCAGTGGGTGGGGGTGGGAGGGACATATGGGGGTGGGAGGGACATATGGGGGCGGGAGGGCGGGGTTCTTGTTTTTGTTGTTTGTTTTGTGAAGCACTTTGTGCTACAATTTTTTTTGTATGAAAAGTGTTATATAAATAAAGTTGATTTGATTTGATTTGTCTTCTTTCTTCTCAACACGTTTGTTTCAGTACATGAACACGCAGCCGTCAGCAACAGCTGGCGCCACCTACTGCTTATCTCAATGAACCAACCCCTAATGATTATAATAAACTGTTCATTCATATTCTTCTGCCAATTTTCTCTGAGTTTGGTATAACTTTGCCGTACGTGTGAATGGAAACATGTCTTCATTGTGTTGTGATCGCCCTATTGGTGCACTTACTTCTAAAAGGAGCTGATTTGCTTATACATGGAATCTAGCAGGCTGCTGTCTTGTCCTGTCTTAAGTTGTACTCTGCATGTAATTGTACCCAACAGGAGGAAATTATACATTATAGAGTATTACAGTTGAACTGACAAATGCAAAGTACAACCTTGCTGCACCCTCTTGTCTCCCATCTGCACCAGCCATAACTAATTTCTTCCCTCTCACCTCATCCCTATACATCTCTTTTTATTCTCTCTCCCCCATCACTCATTTCACCTCCTCTACATCTTCCTCCGCCGTCTCACTTTCCCCCTTGTCCCTCTTTCCTCGTTCTCTCTCCCTTCTTCTCATCCATCTCCCACCTCTCCACCTCCCTCTCTACTCCCATTTCTCTGCCATCTTCATATCTATCTCTCTCTCTGTCAGGGGCAGAGGAGGCAGAGTATCATTTAGCGAAGATAGCTTTTGCAGGCATGCCGATGCGCGCGCACACACACACACACACACACACACACACACACACACACACACACACACACACACACACAGTTAGCCCGGCTATCCATTGTCTCCCAGTGCATCTGGATGCTTGGTGGGCAGCTGCTAAGCTGGATGTTATAAAGTGCAACTGGTGCTCTGTTTGGGGAGAGCTTGAGGAGAGAGTAATGGAAAGAGGAGGTGGATAGAGGTGGTAGGAGGTAGAGAAATGGGGGGGAGAAAGGAGGGAGGAAGGAGGGCCAACAGTGGATAGAGAGAGTGAGAGACGAGGCGGGGGAGATAGAAACAGGAATGAAACACAGGAAAAAGCGAGGCGGGGCGAAAAGCAATCCTGTTGGCGCTGATAGATTTCTGGGAGAACAATGTTATCTCTGTCTCCCCCTCCACACACACACACACACACACACACACACACACACACATACACGCACACACACACCTTGTAATAGAGAGAGCTAACAAATCTTTGTGGAGAAGTACATGTATCCAAAGCCTTTATTTTACAACCCAGAAACGCTCTGAAGGCGGCACAGTAGACTTACAAAGAAGCCGAACCGGCCAGAAATAGAAACACAGTCGAACTCTGCATACAAAATGTGTGTGTGTGTGTGTGTGTGTGTGTGTGTGTGTGTGTGTGTGTGTACTGGCTGTGGCATCTCGGTGTCGGTTTATTTACATTCCACGCTGCATGGGGGCGTGCGGTGAGGAATAAGGTAAACCGAGGGAAGCCGGAAATAGCGGTGACAGAAAATGTGAGACAGGTGATATTGAAGCTGCGGTGACGGAGCGACAGAGATGGCTGAGGAAAGATTTAAAGAGCAGGTGGGAGCTGACCACAAAACTCGAGTCAGCACAGTGGCTAAAGCAATGCTCCTCTGTAAAGGCGTCGTTGGAATATCAAACGCTCGGCCCCTGTAGGGTTGAAATCTGGCTCTTAAGTGTTTGTAGCTTGCTCTCTCATGGAGAACGGCAGCTGCATTCAGCTCAGATTCATTATAGCAGTTACAATGGATGAATAAAGCCAACCAAGAGTCATGGCAAAAAGAAATCAATAAAACATGTCCGGAAATGTCTGAAGCCCCTCGTGCAGCACAATCAACTTCACGGCTGGTCTGTAAATCTGCTGTTCTTCAGTCAGTCGCTAAGTTTGCTACTTGTTGCAGCACTTTGACCAATAAGGAGGAACTTGTTTAAAGTTACTTTTGAAATGATATATTTTCCATATTACGCACCTCTGTCATGTAAAAGTTACTTGATAATATCACTGTCTGTCTTTCACCAAAGTGACTACAAAAGCAGAGGTAGCGTTACATTTGGCTGGATATCATGGCTATATTTTGCTTTGTAATAATAACCCCATTGCCACGATAGCCACTGCCTGGTCTCTATGGCAACGTTAGCTTACCTCATGATTGGTTTTGTTTTTCCAACATGAATGTCTCACCCGACAGATGCTTCATTATGGGGTAAGGTTACTGTCAAAAGTTTCGTGCGTGCACACATAAAAATCATGCCCGTATTAAAAATATGTGCGTGTTAGTCTGTAGTTGTGCATAAATAAAAAAACTCTTGTTTAAGTCAAATCATGCATAGATTATGCAGTGTATAAATTATCTGTGAGAATGCAACTCGTAAAGTTACAACTTTCCAAAATGACAAATATGGATTGCAGTTTACGGACGTACGCTTCCTTCAGAATGAATACGAATCTGACAAGCGTGAAGTAACTGTCAAAACTACGTCACGAGGTCACAGGCATTACGTATCGAGTGGAAGATAACATCGATTCTACAAACTGCACATGCGTGAAAGATGGCGGCGAGGGATTTGGAGCAAAGTCAAGTACGTAATTTCAAATAGTTTTAATATCATTTTCTTACTACATTGGTCTCGGGAACTGACTCAAAGTGTACATCTGTCTTATATTGGTGAGGGTAACAACCCAGACGACGTGTTTTAGACCAGCTGGGTCATGGTTAACCTAGTTTAGCAGTGTTTCCGCGATGTACACTTTGAGTCAGTTCCCGAGAACAATGTAGTAAGAAAATGATATTAAAACAATTTGAAATTACGTATTTGGCCGTTTCTCAATATGCGTTCTTTTCTGTACTTGTGTTCTTGTCTACTTGAGAAACATCATCACTCTCCCTCGCCGCCGTCATCTTTCACGCATGCGCAGTTTGTAGAATCGATGTTATCTTCCACTCGATACGTAATACCTGTGACCTCGTGACGTGGTTTTGACAGTTACTTCACGCTTGTCAGATTTGTCATTTTGGAAAGTTGTAACTTTACGAGTTGCATTCTCACAGATAATTTATACACTGCATAATCTATGCATGATTTGACTTAAACAAGAGTTTACAAATTTTTTATTTATGCACAACTACAGACTAACGCGCACACATTTTTAATACGTGCACGATTTTTATGTGTCCACGCACGAAACTTTTGACAGTAACCTTACCCCATACTTCATAACCGTGACCTGACACATTTCTTTACGCTATAGTCTGTTTTTCAGCCATATGTGTTTAAGTGTGAGGTTGATACCCAATAAAAAGGCATTGAATTATTATATTTAGGTGTGCAATTATTGTTTCTGTACCATCATTTAGCCCTTTGAGTAATTTGCGATGAATAATCCATGTAATCTGTGATCATTCTGATGTTGTACTTTAGGTTTTTCTACCGTATTAGTGAAATGGAAATGAGCTGATCTGAATTATTCAGCCTGAATATTCACTGCATGGTGACTACAGCATGTAAATAGTGTGCATTTTCTTGCATTTTCCATAAATGACCTGATCAACTCTGCACTGAGAGCCACTGTCACCGATTCCTCTACTACAGTTCATGGTACACGGCTGATGTGCAGCGTGTGCTATAGATTGGATCATGAACACTGGCTGTTGGTGGAGTCTGTTTATGTCAACCTGGTGAGGCCACGAATCTGGAATGATCAACTCACCTGTGGGTTTGCTGAGGTCTGGATTTGTATGTGCAATCATTTTCCCTGAAATCTAATCGTTCTGGAGTCTGACGCTGGACACACACATAAATGGTGGAGAAGTGGTTTTGTTGGAGCACTTTGAGACATTTCAGTTGACATTATGATGCTGAACTGCTGTGAAACTACAGCTGCTTGACACTGCTTGAACATTGTCTCAACAAGAAAGTCCTGACTGCGCTCACACCTGCTGCCTTCACTGCGTTCAGAGCGTCCAGAGAGTGAAAACACATCAAGGTCAGGCGAAAAGGAAACTCCACGTCGTCCATGAAGTGTGAATGTGAACCAGGAGAGGTGGACCAAGAAGTCAAACTGACTCCAACTGCTTCGTGCATACAAATGTGTGTATGCTCTCAATTCCTATTACTCGCTTATTTGCACTCCCGTCTGCAAGGAGGCGGCTGATGATTAAAGAGATAACTGGGAACCACTCTCGCTAAGATTTGTTGACTTGAAGGTCAAAAGACACGAAGGCATGTGGGCTACAACTGGGCTAAATTTGGATGAGAGGTGAACTGTTTTTCTGTGTTTAGGTGACTTACATCTGTTGTTTCAGGGTATTTAAAGACTGCATTTCAATGTGATGCAGCTCCGAACTACACATTAGTTTGAACGCTGCGGAAAATGTGCTTATGGGTAAAGTAGACGGCCCACAACTCCTCACTGTTTAACCAAATTTAGCTCAGTTCTAACCTTGATGTCTAGACACCTTTTGACCACGTGTACTGGGTGGGGGAACCTGGGAATATCAGCCAACAGACTGCGGTGAAGGAGCGAGGAGGATTTAAGGCGGCATCTGATCTGCAAAGTCGACCGTGAGGTGACGAACCAGACGGCAGGAAATGGAGATGCTTTTCCACCATGCAACACAACCAATCATGTGGCATTTTACACTTATCACAGACAGCCACAAAGTGGCGGCTGGCGTGTGAAACGCTCAACCGGTTCAGCCGGCGAGCTCGTACAAACCCGAAGTGGCGTTTCGTGCCTTTTTTTCTCTCGTTTTAATAAATGTGGCCTTTTGTCTGTGCGAACCTGTCAAAATTAGATTAGTTTTCCACAGCGAGCGTGGCCTTTACACACACACACACACACACACACACACACACACACACACACACTCAGGGATAGACTCAGCTTCTATGCGTGAGGCCAATTCATTTTGCCACAAGTGGTCCCAGATTGGATCTGGTCAGAGTCCCATTACGTCTCACCTTGGCTGACCTTAAGCTGCCCCCCCCCCAACACACACGCACACAAACGTACGTATACACACAGACAAAAACACTCTCATAACTATATTAAGGCGCACACACACACGCACACACACGCACAGGTTGCCTCACCAAGACACAGGTCAGGTCACACACGCAGACAGACACACACAGAGCGGTATTGATTGTGTGTAACGTTATCTAGATGGGATCATTTCTATTGATTTAGAAAGAGGGTCACTCTGATCAATGCTATCTGCTCGTCTGCTGTGTCATTAGAGCCTGAGCGCCGAAATATCTCACGATCTGTTCTTCCCTCTTAGAAAAGCCACTGAGCAGCAGAAGGAATTACCGGTTTGATCTCAGGTATCAACAGCGCCCGACACTGCCGACGTGCCCCGGAGCAAGGGCATCTATATGTCATCTGTGTTTACGCTGCCCAGCCTGCTCGGAGGACTTGTACACAACGTCAGCTGACAACCACGAAACAGAGATAACAGAGGAAGCAGATCACAAGACAAACGGTGTGCGTGTCCTTTATCATCATCATCATCACTGAGGAAGGGTCGGCCACGCTGCAGGTGTGATCATTTCTACTCAAACAGAGACAGACTCACTTGTTTATTAGTCTTGGTGGCGTCTGCGTCCTCCTGCAGGGACTGAAGACAGACATGAGCTCTGCGATGAATCTGCTGCATCATTTCACGTATTATTGAAAAAGGCCACAGACATGAAACTCATCTTTACGTTAATGTTGAAATGTAATTTTCTACTTTTTAAATTAAGTCTGGAGTGAATTTCTTCAGTCGGCAAATAAATGATGATAAAACAGAAGAAGACGAGACAATGACACACCTGAGAGCGTGTCTGCAGCTCTGACCTGAGATTCCATTAGAATACCAGCAGAATGGGGATAAGAAGGAAAGGTGTGAACAGCAGGTGTGAAATAAAGGTGTAAAGGTGTAAAAAGGCATCCAGGTACAAATGTAGAGAATCTGTGTTTCTGCACAGTGTGAAGCTCAAACTCCACGACGTCAGTGTGGACGCCACCCGCTTCACCTTCCTCAACCTTCCTGAGAATACAGCCAAATTATTGATGTGTGTGTGTGTGTGTGTGCGTGCGTGCGTGCGTGCGTGTGTGCGTGTTTTGGACCTTCAGAGGAACATTTCGTCTCTGTTTCAAAGAGCTGCTCAGACTCAGTGTTGGTTCAAGTTTTTAAGGATTCAAGAATTTAGGTAAGAGTAAAGACTGTGTGTGTGTGTGTGTGTGTGTGTGTGTGTGTGTGTGTGTGTGTGTGTTTGTGTGCGCACGCGTGTGTGTGTGTGTGTGTGTGTGTGTGTTTGTGTGCGAGCGCGTGTGTGTGTGCGTGTCCTCAGGCTGTTATGACCAAATGTGTCCCTTTTGCCCATCATTTTTTGCACCACTGCTCCTTAAACTTCATCAAGCACACACTCCTTCACATGTACCCCCCCCCACACACACAAACAGACCCTCCCCCCCCACACACACACACACACACAGGTATGTATGAATAAATTGATATAGTGGATCATTAAAAGCGAGCTTTCAAATGAGAGGATGTTTAAAAAGGTGAAGTCCAGATGTTCAGTCAACAAAGCGTTCAGTTAAAAATCACTCATTCACTTCACTCATTCACTTGGTCCTCCTTTGCAGAAACTTTCTGCTCATTTTATTTTAGCGTGGTGGGAGGGATGTCGCTCCCTGACCTCCAGGTGTCTTCAGTCCGGGACGCTCCCCCGAGGATCGACAGAGATGTTTAAGGATTTATCTCATTTTCTCGCAGCAGTGAGGACACGAGGTTCACACAATGACAGGAGTGAATACTCTCCCCGTTCATGCACACACTCGCGCTCTCTCTCCTTCACACACACACACACAGACACACACACACACACACACACACACACACACACAGACACACACACAGACAGACACACACACACACACACACACACACACACACACACACACACACACACACACACACACACACACACACACACACACTGCAGAGTCGCCTCCAGTCAAGCGTGTCTTATTGGCCTTCTGTTTGACTTCCTATTCAGCTCAGTGTGTGTGTGTGTGTGTGTGTGTGAGAGAGAGAGAGAGAGAGAGAGAGAGAGAGAGAGAGAGAGAGAGAGAGAGAGAGAGAGAGAGAGAGAGAGATCCAGATGGAGATGGGTTTATAATCACAGGACAGTTGTTGTTTTTATTATTATTTTATCGTTGTTTTTACTGCTCACTAAACTGAGAATGAGGAGTGGAGAGGAGAGGGGAAAGAGGAGAGGAGAGGGGAGAGAAGGGAAAGAGGAGAGGAGAGGGGAGAGAAGGGAAAGAGGAGAGGAGAGGGGAGAGGAGAGAAGGGAAAGAGGAGAGGGGAGAGGAGAGAGAGGAGAGGAGAGAGGGGAAAGAGGAGAGGGGAGGGGAGAGAAGGGAAAGAGGAGAGGAGAGGGGAGAGGAGAGAAGGGAAAGAGGAGAGGGGAGAGGAGAGAGAGGAGAGGAGAGAGGGGAAAGAGGAGAGGGGAGGGGAGAGAAGGGAAAGAGGAGAGGAGAGGGGAGAGGAGAGAAGGGAAAGAGGAGAGGGGAGAGGAGAGAGGAGAGAAGGGAAAGAGGAGAGGAGAGAGGGGAAAGAGGAGAGGGGAGAGGAGAGAAGGGAAAGAGGAGAGGGGAGAGGAGAGAGGGGAAAGAGGAGAGGAGAGAGGGGAAAGAGGAGAGGAGAGAAGGGAAAGAGGAGAGGAGAGAAGGGAAAGAGGAGAGGGGAGAGGAGAAGCTCAGAGTGGCAACAAATAAGGGAGAAGGAAGGAGGAGGAGAAAGCAAACAGACAAACAGAAAGGAAGGCTGCAAAGGTGGAAGAGAATAAACAGGAGCAAGAGGGCAGATGGTGATGAGAGGAGCGATGAAAGAAAAGGGAAGAGAGGAGAGCAGAGAGGTGATGGAAGGAGGAGACGCAAGCTGGGTTGCGAGTGAGGAGGAGGGGAGGGGAATGAAAGGAGTAAAAGGTAAAGTAAAAGGCAGAGAAATAAAGAAGAAATACAAAAGGAAAGTAAGGGAGGAGAAATGGGGAAGAGAGAAAGGTCCTGAAAGAGGTGGAGAGAGGAGAGAGAATAAAGGGAAGGAGCAGAAGATGAGAGGAGTCACAACTGTTTGAGAAAAGAGGAGCCAACAGGAGAGCAATGAAAGACAAAAACAGCGGACAGTGGACGTAACCAAGTACAGTTTTGAGATACTTTGACTGTCCTTTATATTTCTGCTACTTTGTACTCCACCACATTTATCTGACAGCTGACGTCAAAGTGCTTTTCACATGAAGGTTTTTAAAGAAAACATGTGATCGGTTAATTAAACGTGAAGAAAACGGCCCAAAAGTACATAAAGCAGTCAGACTTATTAGAATATTAGGCTTAAAGAGTACTTTTACTCTCAATACTTGGAGTATGTTTTGCCAAGTTAGTAGTTTTGAGCTAATGTGATATTTCAAATGCAGAACTTTTACTTTCAGCTAAGTATTTTTATGTGGCATCACTACTTCTACTGGAGTAAATGTAGTGAGAGAGGAGACGAAGAAGAACAACAACATCAGTCGGTTCAGCCAAAATGACAAGTTTACGCTCGAGACTTTGCCCCCTAGTGGTGGTAGAGAGGATGACGGAGCAGAGGAGGAGGTCAGGTGAAGTTAGCACGTGAGGAGGTGAGGAGGAGCAAAGGAAGAAACTATCACAGCATTTCTTTCTCACTTTTCTCCATCTGCTTCCATTTCCTGTCTCTCTCTCTCTCTCTCTCTCTCTCTCTCTCTCTCTCTCTCTCTCTCTCCGTCCCGCCCACAACATTTGCAGGGTTCATCCAAGTCGCGTCGACACCCACTCACCTCCAACACACTACCTCAGTTTCCATGGTGATCGAGTAGCGACCGCGCTACATAAATATGTACTTTAACGTTGAGCGCTCCACGACTCATTAAGAAGATCTTTGGATGGACGTGAGTCTGTGAGGGAGTCCTTCGTCCTCTTAAAGGGCCACACGACAGAAAATTAAACTCTTCAATCCCTGCGAGTATTTGCTTCATGAACCCGTGAGGTTGTCGGGACGTGAGAGCGGGCGCCGCTCTGCGGAGCGTCACATGATGGCAAATGTGACCCTGGGGGTTTCATGAGTACAAGAGAGCGTTTTCTAGTTCACGAGCCACGAGGAAGTCAGGACAAAGCTTGTTTGGGTACTTTCATTCAGCGGTCTGTGAAGCGTCCCTAACGTGTCACATATTAACCCTTTGAGACATGCCGTCTCCTTTCTGCTCTTTTTCTGTGTGTCAAAGCTCTAAAAAGTTGGACGTAACAAAGGACATGGCGGCAGACAAACTGTGACTGACCAACACCAACAGACAGGTCGGGTCCAGCCTCGTCCCCCCGCCTGCATCTGATCCAGCAGCTTCTGGATCTCAGCGAGTTTCAACAGAAATGCTTCAACTGATTGTCCTGAAAAGCCATTACTCCTCAAAGTCTCCTGACCAGGTGATCACTGAACGTCTGAAGCACAGCCTTTAGCTCCAGCTTCTGAAGAGTTCACATTGACGGCTTCAGAGCAGGACGGAGTCCTTTCAGAGACCTCATGAAGGACGCGATTCATGTCCTTGAATAATGCAACGATGCTTCTGTGGAATAAATTGATGTTTTTACTCTTTTTACAACTCGAAGCTTCACTGTCATCACTGGATTAATTTGCTTCTTTTATGTTGGTGTAATTTTTAATATCACTTGTCAGTTGATTTTATTGATAATTTTTTGTTTTTATGATGCAACCTGTCCCTCAGTGAGCATAAATAAAGATTATGTCTCTTTCTATACGTAGAAATGTGCCTAACGTCTAAAGATGTGCTGCTACTCTGGGTGATAAATTGAAACATGACAAAGATAAAATCATCGTTATTCTGTGAGCTTGTCACAACAACATACGTCTTAGCAGTTGGCTGGCTGCCAAAGCCTGTGGGGGTTGGACGTATGCAGAGAGCATCTGGAGTCAGATGTAGAATGAGGATTTTATGGAGACGAAGTTAAAGGCATGAAGACTTCATGGAGCTGAAGCTTGTGGATTTTGTTTTTCCAGAGTTGAAGGAAGCAGCTCGTTAAGTCTGGTTTGGCTGATTTGGAAGCTAAAACATCTTTAGGTGTCTGCTTTGACCAAAAGGTTTTTTTAAGACCTCTAAACCTGAAGGCATCTTCACATTCATGTATGTTTTTATTTGTATTCCGTCACACATCGGGATTATTTTGAAGTTACTGGAGAGAAATGTTCCTCCATGTTCGTGTCCATGTCCGTGTCCATGTTCATGCAGATGTTCGTGTCCATGTTCATGCAGATGTTCGTGTCCATGTCCGTGTCCATGTTCATGCAGATGTTCGTGTCCATGTTCATGCAGATGTTCGTGTCCATGTCCGTGTCCATGTTCATGCAGATGTTCGTGTCCATGTCCGTGTCCATGTTCATGCAGATGTTCGTGTCCATGTTCATGCAGATGTTCGTGTCCATGTTCATGCAGATGTTCGTGTCCATGTTCATGCAGATGTTCGTGTCCATGTTCATGCAGATGTTCGTGCAGTCGGGTTAGAACGGGTGTCACTGCTTTGTTAGAGAAGCACAGTTTTTGACCTCGTGTCCATACGCCTGTTTTCTGGGTTAGGGTTTGATCACATAACATGTTGTGCAGGATCCTCTGGAGACTGTTTTCTGGGTGAATGTGGAATAAAATGAAATCCTTTGGTACACCAGTGATTTATTGCTGTGGATGAAGAAGAACCTCTTGTGCGATATTTTATCTTCTGTAAATCTACAAAGGTTCATTTAGATTCTCTGTTACTCCTTATGTGCACACTGTGATCTAAAGATGATCAAATGGACTCAATCACAGACAGTTATTCTATTGATTTGTATATTTGATCAATGATATTTGAGTAGAAGGTGAAGGAACATTTGATTTTCTTTGAATTGATTTCATGTTATTACATTCTCACTCTTTTAGCAGCTGATGTAGAACTCTCTTTCCTCATGATTGGACTTGTACTGTTTTATTGTAACTGTCATATATGTACATGTTACATCTGTTTGTACTGAACGGTAGCAGAGCCCACCTACACACTGGACAGTCTGCACTTTAGCATTAAGAGCATTCTTACAGTAATTTTAACCTGTTTAACACTAGACCTTTTAGCACAGCATCAAGAGAAGTCTTTGTCTGTCACTTGTTCCTGGTCAGCTGTCCTCACTTCATTCAGTTAAAACGTTCCCACTGTGGAGTTTGTTAGCATTTAATGTGCCTCACCTCCTGGAAAAGCTCAAGTCAGAGGAACTGATTCACGGTCCAGCCGAGCAGAGACTGGAAAGCCTCATCTGACAGCGAGAACTGAAGAACGACGACGGCATCAGAGGTTCAGCGAGAAAAGGTGTTTCTGTTGACATGGCGAAGAGCTCTCATGATGACCGCCATCGTTCCCTCATCCTAACCAAGCGTTTGACTGTCACCATGACGACAAAGGTGCCCTGACTATAATATGTTAACTAAACCATCAGACCAAACCAAAACCACCGCGCTGTCAAATCATAACGCAGATTCACATTCCAGCAGTGATTTGAGCCGACAGAGACGTCCAATCAGAAAACACTTGTTTTGTCTCTCTAAAGGTTAAAAATGACGAGTTTTGACTTGACGTGGACGACTGGATGAATCTGACATATCTGAAATATTTAAAATATCTGAAATATCTGAAGTATCTGGAATATTTAATATCTGAAATATCTGCACTCAGTGAATCGGTATCTGAAATAACAGACAGACAGACAGACAGACAGACAGACAGACAGACAGACAGACAGACAGACAGACAGACAGACAGACAGATGCTTTGTTGCTGTCACAGTCTGTATACACACCACAATATAATGAAAGACATCATACATTTATACACACACACCTATACACAAAGCACGTACACACACACAGTTAGCGGTGTGTTTGCACGCAGCGTCGTCTCTGCAGAGATAACGAACATCAGCTCATTGACATAAATGATTGAGGACGTCTGAAGCATGAACAAAGTGCGTCTTACACAAAGTGTGTTCAGCAGATATTTTAGCTTCGTGGGACTCGGCTTGAAAAAAAAAGAAACAACTTGTTGGTTCAGCCAAGTAATCAGACTGTGTCGGAAATTCACACACACACGCACGCAGACACGCACACGCACGCACGCACACACACACACACACACACACACACACACACACACACACACACACACACACACACACTCCATCTATCCCTTTGGAGCAGATGGCTCCACAGTCATAGCTGATGTTTCACACATCAATGAAGCACACCATGTACTCACAACTACTGAATACACACACTCTCTGTCTCTGTCACACACACACACACACACACACACACACACACATACACACACCCATGTCACGTAAGTCTCAGCTACTGAACACACACATGCTTGCACACGCACACATGCGTAACTGCTTGAACCCAGACGGGCCGACAGTTTCACTCACAACTGTTAAACACACACACACAGACAGTGATACACACACACACGTGCATGCACAGTGACTTAGTCACACACACATGCACAAATGCACACGCATGCACAGAGTGTCCTAATCAGTGCTAATTTATGGAGTGAGGAGCCATGCTGTTGGCAACTTCACTCAAACCTCAAAACACACACACACACACACACACACACACACACACACACACACACACACACACACTCACACACACACACTCACACACACACACACACACACACACACACACACACACACACACACACACACACACACACTCACACACACACACACACACACACACACACACACACACTCACAGACGCATTAACAGCTGAGAGGCAGTAGGTTATAGTGTTGTATTGTCTTGGGTGTTGTTAGGCCTGATGTCAAATAGCCTTTAGCACAGAGAGAGAAGACTGCACGTAGCCGGTGGCTCAAGGACATTATTGCTGTTACAAGGCAGCAGGCAGCACCTGTGCTTTTAATTGAAAGCACTCGACACTAAACACCGACTTCTGATGAAGAAAATAAAGCCGACATCAGTTCACTGCACCTTCCCTTACTGCAGGTGATGGAGGTTTTAAGGCAGGAGCTCTAAAACACAGGAAACCTCCAAACAAACAAATAGCTGAGAAAATATTACTGCTGAGAGAAAATTAAATGCTCAGAAGGAATCTGATGTCAACTTTTTAGGAGGGTGGAGAAAATGAGCGTTATTAACTCACTGGAATCAATGTTTCTATAGCAACACCACTCTGGCCTGGCTGATACTGGGAAAGGTGTGAAATATTCCCTGACAGCTGGTGGGCATCATGAATTAATGTCGCCACGGAGTCACTGTGAACAACCTGATTTATGAAAACACACATGTAAACAGCAGAGGACTCTCTCACACATACACACAGTGAAGAGCAGAGGACGGACTTCTTCAATGAGTTTAAATGTTTTCATAAATGAAGACGCTGGACCACCCAGTGCAGCTTTGGGACACGTTGACAGCATGAATAGTAACACAGAGACGAAGACAACGTGTCCAAATATCTGTGGCACATTCAAGTGATTACGGTAGAGAAAAGCGTCTGATTCAGGGTGTCAGAACGATTTCTCTCCTCAGAGGAGACACGAGGGCGACATCAGCATGCAGTGTGAGATGTGTTTGCTAAACGCTCACCTGTCCAACAACAAAGTGTGAAACATTTCATGGAATGAAGATTCAGTCTGAAGACAGAAGCTTCTGCTGGGTTGGACGAGGTCACGTTATTTTCTCAACTGTTGTTTCCAAGGACAAGAATTAACTCTGAAGCTCAGCTTTTGTTCACCGACATGAATAAAAAAGCTTAAAGGACCAGTGCGTTGCATTCAGAGGCAGATCGAACACTCTGCCAGTGTTTGCTTTGTCCTTTCTGGGCTACGCTAGAAACATGGTGGTGCAGCATGGATGGGATATAAAGGGCTTCATGAAAACACTGCTTTTATTTTCATGTGATTATTCCTTTTCTGCCCAAAGATCTCACTGAATCTTACACACTGGGCCTTTAAAGGCGTCAGAACAAGCAGCTTTTAACAGCTGTGCTCATCATACATCACTTCATCATGCGATATGATCAACAGCTCCGCGATATTCCTCTACAGTCAGAATTCCATTTACAGCTTGTGACTTCATTCATATTTATTTCATTCATCGTGTTCTAACATATATTCTGCTGTAGCTGCTCAGCGGTGAGGTTGCTATATTAAAACATCAGAAGATGCTACCACTTTGCCCCAGTGAGTCCCAGTAAGCTGCGGAGCCGCCACCACGTCCCTTTCAGCATGTGCAGCTCTGCATGTGAGCGGCCATGATGGCTGTGATGTGAACTGTTTCCTCGTGCAGTGGTTTCAGCATCATTCTTTGTTTCCCTGCTCATTCATCCAGACGTCTCCTGGACTTCGTGTCCCCTCTGAGTTTAGAGGCGCTTTAAGGTTTGGTCCTTCCCAGGTTTCAGTTAAAGGGACACCCAGTGATCGTCCTCACATGCTTCCAGTTGTTGCTAACCGGCTATGAAATGATTGGACTGTGTTTTAATAACTTTTTCTGTCTGTGGGTCCATTGTTTTCCATTCATTCAACATATTGTGAAAATTAATGAACAAACTCTTAAACAAGTTCATTCAAACTCCACAGAAACAAAAGCTGAATATCATGAAAAACTGGAAGTTTATCCTCCCACACACACGACTGACGGTGTGTTCGGTGTCAAGAAACAGTACGAACCTGATGTTCACTGTGATTTAGAACGCTTCAAGAATCATTTTTATTGATTTTAATACCAGATATAACTGAATGGAAATCAATGGCTGCCTGGAACAGTAAGAAAAACACATCAAAAATGTTTAGAAGTATGTGATTGTACATGTGTTTATATAGTTGATTTTCTTTTGCATTTGCTTTGCTTTTTATTCCCCGGCATGGGATCAATGAGGCTTTATCTTATCTTAACTAGTAAAGGTCTTTTAACTTTGGTGATGAATGAGAAAAAGGAGACTTCTTTGCATCAACATGGGACTGAACTTGAGTCATTATGAATAAATATATGAGGAAAGACAGACACTCATCCATCCCACTGATCTCCACACTCTCACTTTACACTGTTTGGCTTCAGTTTCGGCTCGTGTCTCCCTCATGCAATCCTTTTGTGCTGGCGCAAACATATCTCCCATTTTCCGTGCGCAGAGCGTGTTATTTGAATTTTTAAGACGTGATCGTTTCAGGCAATTTCATCAGACCTGCCTGCGCTAAGAACTTGGAGATAAAATTAGCTCAGGAATATGAGGATCCAAGGTGACTGGTGATAGTCATGTGTGGTTGTTCGCCAATTAAATCTCTTGATATAGCTTTCTATTCCTGTATTAGGTGACGAATGCAGTTGAATACGTGCCTTTGAAATGCCTCCATTTGCTTGTGTGGTTAATTAAAGAACCTGTATTTATGGCAGTGTGTTCGCAGTGAAAAGTTTACCTTGTGTTTTCTGACTTTGATGTATTTTAACACGTCTGAAAGGTCTAACTTTCATTAGTTTTTCAGCTGCCTCATAAAGCATGATAATCAATGTGCTAGAAGGAGCAAGTGAACTTCTATTCTTAACTATTCTACAGTGACAAATCAAAAATATATCATGATAGAATTAAATGAAAGACTCCTTTCAGCTTTATGTCCACACAAAGGAGGAAACAGGATGCTGCTGTTTTACAAAATTGGCACTAAGGAGGATGCAGAGAGCGCCGTTCACTTCCTGTTTCCTGCTGACTGCACTGCTGGACTCGCTCATCACATGTTATCTATTTTAAAATTAATTACAGCAAAACACATTTTCATTGTTTAGAAACAAAAAAAAAAGACATCGTGAAGGCTGACCTTCGCTTTCAGGGCGTCTTCTGACCGTCAGCAGCTTGCTTAGCATTCGCCCCGCGGACTGCACGCAGCGACACGGTTCACACACATTTTAAACTCCTGAACGGGGCTAAAAGCAGGCCAGCTAACGAAAGACACGCAAACTGTAAATCAGGCAACTTTGGAGTTAGCCGGAGTCACATTTCTCCTCTTTTTAGACAAGAGCCTTCCTCCACCTCCACAAGCTCCACAACCTGGACCTACTGAAACCACAATCCCAGCAAAGAAGCCGACCCCCAAAACAACAAAGTGATGGAGATAAAAATAACTGAGCTATTACTACCAAAATGACTCCTTACTGAATAAAGTGGTCACATTAGTCTGACTAACGTTGGTTTCTTTTAACCATGAACATGATCGATCCAAGAGGTATTTATTGTAAGCATGTCGACAAAAGTCTCCTCACTCTAAAGAAGAGATCAGTTCAGTCCAAACCCAAAACGTCTGAACCCGAGCTGTGAGCAAACCTCAGACACAGCAGTGCCACATCACTTCAGGCCACAAGAAACAAAGTCACCGAAGAGGAGCACAAGGTTCTTCCTGTGCTGCCGTGTGTCTGACTTACAGGTGCACAGGTGATGTTAGGGTGCTGATCGGTGGCGTTAGAGCAGAGCGCCTTGGCTGGAGCTTCATTCAGAGTTTAAACTGAGGAAAAATAAAGCGCAGGCGCTCACAGAAGTGGCCGCACACTCAGTCCATAAAAATCTGATCAAGGATCTTTTATTAACACTGATAAGAGCCACGTGTTTGGCTCAGGGTTTCATCAGGCTCGTGAAACGCTGCCATGTGCCAAAGGCTGCTTTATTTTCCAACTACGTGTTCATCTTGCAGTTGTCAGCACCTCCAGCTCCACGACACGACACGTGATGAGATCGCAGTATGAGACGGGTTTTCTCAGTTCTGGTAGTCCAGATTTGTGATTAGTCTTCATTTTAAGACATAAACAGGCTTGTCAGAAGTAAAGTTTGGCTTCATGCGCTGATGAAAGGTTAAACGCCTGCATGTTGAGTAATGAAACGCACAATAGAACAACAAACTGCCGAAGACCTCGTGCTGTGTCTATGAGTTAACTGCAGGCCAGTCACTCCCGCAGACTCAGAGCCCATCGTTCCACCATGACATGTCAACATAATTTAGGATTTATGAGGGTTATTAGAGGTATTGACATGAGCAAAGGTGAAATACGATCTGACAGCAGAATCATAGGCAGAACAAAGACAGAAGGATCTTTATATCATCCAACATGTTTTTCATTTATTTCTAATGATCGACTCTGATGATGATGTGTTGCTAAAACTTAAAAATGTCTTTTAAAGAGGTTAAAATTTGTACTTTTGGTTCACTTGAGATAAAAGACAATAATGAAAGTGAGTTAGTGTCATGTTATTTCTTTTAAAAAGGACTCGCTCGTGCTTTTTGTGTAATGAGCTCACTGTAGCGCTGCCCTTATACAACCTCTCGACGTCTCATCTGATGTTTCCTTTGAAGCCTGTAGAAATTTCTGGTGCGTCTCTACAAGGACTTTACAGACACTGTAATTACGTTTGTAACACTCAGCACGAATGACGGAGAACGAGGTACAAGGTTTAGCTGGAGTTTAGATTATGAGAAAAAGAAGATCTGACTCATCTGGTCGGCTTCAACCTTCCCACACAGCTTCAGGATGCACAGAATGAGTTCTTCATTCAGGTTTTCATAGAATGTACAAAAAGGTCTTTAATTTGTCCCCATGTTGAGTTTTCAATGCTCCAAAATATTTATCAGATTAATGTTACGACGTCAAGAAGCGCCGAGTAATCAGTTTTTTGAGATCATATAAAATTTGCTGTCGAGGACGATGGTTTGGAGACAGAAATGTGCACGAAGCTGTGAGGACATGTGTTCAGAGAGTCGTGTCAAACTAAAGGTTCCTGCGCGTGACCTCAAACCCTGAACACAGCAGAAGGTGGAAAAAAGATGCTGAACACGCTGAAGTGCTGAGACGGAGCTAGACAAGCTTCTCCACCCCCAACCCCACCTGCAGCTTTCCGCCTCCAATACCAGTTAACCTAATGGAAGTGGCAATTAATTAACTGGGCAAACACACTGATTAAGGACCTGACAGTCAATGGGGGGGGGCGCTTTAAGTAATGTTGATTTAGAGGTAAGTGCTTCCAGGCTTTTGTTTGACGCAGAAAATAAAAGCGCTCAGGATCAAACATGAAGTGAGTCATTTCAGAAAATCCTTAAAAAGCAGCCAGACACATTGAAACCTTTCAAAATAAAAGCACTTCAATTTGGCTTCTTGTCTGTCCGGCAGCAAACTCAGCAGCTAAATTCGGCATCGGACACGAGGCCTTACCGTGTTTCTTTGGCCGTTGGTTCCTATTGGTCCTCTGAACACCCCCTTGATGCTCCTCAGCTGTCCGTCACGCAGGTGGGTGGAACTGATCACGATGTAGTAGCACGCCATTGGATTTGACTGGATCTCATGCACTTAAATATCTATCGGAGGAAAAAGTCTGGGAACCTGCCTCCTCTCCTCCTGCCTCTGCCTCCTCAGCCTCTCCTCATGTCTTCTGTCCTCCTCTGTCTTATGAACTAGAGGAGGGACGGAGAATGAAGGAGGAGCTGCTCTGATTTATTCTCTCTTTTCTCCAAGTTTGGGACTCTTTGCCTCCTCCCTGCTCATCTTCTCCTCCTCTTTTTGAATATCTCAGCCTCCTTTCTTTCCACTCTTCTCTAAATGTTTTTTCTTCTTCTCGTTTTATTTCCAAATTCCCTCTTTAGATATTTATTCAGAAGCCTTTTCCTTTGCTCCCATCTTTCATTCATCAGTCTCTCCTCATCATCGACTCCCCCCCCCCTTCTTGCTGAGTGGAAATTTCTCCCCCGAAATCTCAGCCTCTCATTGATCAGCCTCCTCTAACTCTCTCCCGTCCGCTGCCTCGCTCTCTCCACTTCACAGTGTCTCCAGCCTCCTCCTGCTTCCCTCCCTCTTTGGCTGTGGAGCTCTCTGAGTGGAGAGGAGGGATACTTTTTGCCGCTCCTCTCACTGTCTCCCCCTCTCCTGCCTCTGTCTTTGTGTCTGTCTTTGCTCCCTGCCTCCTCCTTGTTAGTGAGGAGTACTCAGTCTTGTCCTCCTCCCTCAGTCTCTCTCTCTCTCTCTCTGTCAGAGCCGGCGAGCAGCTCCCTCTCAGATGCTCCTCTGCTCTCCTCTGCTGCGCTGCATGTGTTGGCTGTCCTCCCTCCCTCCCTCCCTCCCTCACTCCCTCTGCCTCCCTCTCTCTGCTGATCTCTTGCTCTGTGGCCAGCAGAGTGGTTTGCTCCTCAGTTACCCGCGGTTACCATCTGCCCTTTTAACGCATGAAGTGCTGACGCTCGCTCTCTCCTCCCTCCCTCTCCTCCCTCTCCCCCTCCCTCCCTCTCCGTCCCTCCCTCTCTCTCGCTCCCTACATCTCTCTCTCTCTCTCTCTCTTGCTGTCTTTCTTCTCGCTTTAATCATCTCCTTCTCTCCCTCCTTCTCTCTTTCTCTCAAGCCAAAGGAGACAAGCTCCACCTACTGGTAAGCAGGAAACATACAGCGAGGAAAGAGGGAGGCGCAGCAGGAGGTGCTCTTTAGGTCCACCTTTGTTGTCTTTATCGGTCAAACTCGTGATGAGATGCAGAACAAACACGAGCACGGATGTTCACTTTTAATCCTGAAAACAGCAAAACCAAACGAGGGAACGATTGAAATCAGACATTGCGATGAGCACAGAGCAGTTTCAGTGTCCATGAAGACAAACAGAGACAAACGAACGGTTGGACTGTGGAAGAGACACACATGAAGAGCTAAGCATGCTAAAAGGAGAAATGCTAACAGAAGGTCAAATCTATCTAATCTCATCTATCTTCACTTTCATCATTCAGCTTTTATCAACTTTTCATGAGCTTCTTTTCTCCTCTTGGCAGAAATGGGCCTCCATATTATCTTATTCACCTTCTTAAAAATGTAAATCACGATGAAAAGAAGACCGTCGTTATGGGAAAATAAGGGCAAAAAACAATGTATAGTTACAGAATGTCGACGTCCGTGAGTTCATGATGGTTCCTCTTGTCCATAATCTTTTCTTTAACATTAATACGTCAGCACAAAATCTGGACTGATATCAGTCATTTTTGATTGTCCTGCTGATGATGGTGGTACAAAATACATAAACTGCTGAATAAGAATCTAACTATAAAAAGAATAAAAACATATCCTCCGCTGATGCGGAGCTAGCAAACTAAGAATGAGATGAGAAAGCTGTGTTCCACCCAGAATATAAAGGCCTTTTATTGCTTATGTTGCTGTTTTTCCTTCCAACGTAATTCTTGAGATGTGCTGACGCAGCAACATCGAGACACACAAACTTATAACTGCCTCGATCAGGACTGGAGCTCTTCACCATGTGAACAAATTAATCTTCTCACTCAACTGACAGCACTTGATCAAAATTGTCATTGACCAGGTCAGCGGCGTCTCGCAGAGCAGATCCATCGTCTCGCGGTGACTCGAAGCAGCGCTGTCAGGTGAGCTGACAGTTCATTACTGCCTCGTTAGCTAAGTGAGCAGAGGCCAGCCGCTCAGACGCACACTGTCAGCTAAGAACGTGACATTTGTTTGTTCTTTAAGAAGCTAACTAAGCTAACCCACCGGCACCTACATGTCCATCAGAAAACAGGCCAACTCTTCGTCCCTGTCCTCTTCTTCAGCCCTCACCAATGAATGAAAGTCAAGGCCAAGCTTGGTCGAACGAGCTCGGTCTGCTTTGCATTTCACGATTAGCATCTTTTCGGCACTCTGTCGACCATTTTTGAAGCTTCCTCTAGGATTCATTCTGCTTATGTTCTGGCACCTGGTTGTTACCTTTGAAGTCCTAACCTCACCTGTTATTGGTTGAGGGCTGCACACCCACTGCCCAAAGGCTGCAGCCCAGAAACATCCCAAACATAAGAAGCAACATAAAACGCACTTCCAGTGGGTCCTCAGTGATGGTTGACAGGGATTAGTTTTGTATGAGTCTGTACATTTTTTTTAATCCTAACACTTTAAGAAGCTCCCTGAAAAGCCACATGATCCAGATCTCCTGCATGCAACTCCTTAAGGATTTGACATGATGTACAAATGCTGGTGGCTGCTGAGCTTTTCCTTTAAAAACAGAGTTTCTCAAGGTCAAGTTTTGTCCTTAATTGACCGTAACAGCCTGAAGCAGCGACAGACTGAAGACAGTGAATCCAGGGTTTGATGAAGAAGAAGGAATCAAACTACACAGTGACGACTAATCTTTGACCTGAACTGAACACAAGCTGCAAACAAACGCCAAGTAACCCAAACATCTAAGCTAAATGATCCGAGGTGAACGTGAAACAGGAAACGCCTGTTAGAGGATGGCATGTTGGTGAAACGCAGCAGGTCAAAGATGAACCTAGAAGCAACGCTGAAAATAAAGCTGGACATTTCTGGACATTTCCAGCCAACAGCTGGCCGATCATTGGGAGATTAGTTTTCATTTTATACTCTAAGTGGTTTGAATAATGTGGTACAATTGGGGAGTTGATATTTACAGCAATACCTAATAGTGTGTGTTCCTTTCATTAATGACCTTGTTCTACACACACATTAGCAGAAGTTCACAGAGAAGCTGGTTAGTTAGTTCAGACTGAGACAACATTAGAAATTCAGCAGAAGAGCCAAAGTCACGTTTCCACTGGCTCGGCTCGGCTCGGCTCGGCTCGGCACGCTTTTGGCACCAGGTACTTTCCTCCGTTGGGTCGTGTACTGCAGATGGAACCCTGTCCTAGCTGACTGTCATGGCGATACCAGGTGAAACTGCTGTGATGTCACCTTCAACGCAGCACAAACTCTCAGGATCAATGAGTTCTTTTCACCAGCAGCCAAACACAAGAACGTCAGCACTTCTGACGGCCGCCATTTTTACAAATATGGAATTAAAACAACTGCTGTTCCACACAAATGACGATTCCACACCTCCTTCAGTCCTGGAGTTAAAATGAGTCAGACACACGATCCGGATGAAGAAAAACTCATATTTGTCTTCACGGGGCTAGAACAGTGACGAAGCACTGAAACATTTGAGACTAGAAAATAAAACAATAAAGATGATTTTATTTGGACATTCTTCTTCTGATTTTCTCTTCATGTCTGTCTTTTTCCAGTGACAGACCATTTTGACGTGGAGATGAAAGGTTTGCCTGTGAATATTCTCATTCATCCAGGTCATTGTAAGCTTCAGGGCATTCAATCGTTCGCAACCGGACTAGAGCTAGAGCTCTAGCAGACTAGAGCTGTCCTATCTGGTCTGGTGCGCATGAACTGATGAAGCCTGCTCGGATGAGAGACGAAACATCTTCCAAGACAAACTGACAAAGTCCGGTTGCGAACGATTGAATGCCCAGACGAAAGGTTTGAGAGGTCAGGTCCTCTGCCGTGACCACGTTGGCTTCCATGGGTTCACCTGTGTGAAGTCCGCCCAGACGTTTTGGATAAATCTACTTTCAGCTCAAAGCTAAACCGGATCACACTTTTAATCCACAGGAAATTCCATCTGAGAGAATCTACAGTAATCTCTGATCCACAAAGTCTTTGAGGTGGAGCTCCATCCATGTTTCCATGACTTTGGCTTAGGTATTTATCCAATTGTCCTCCTCCTTGGTTAATCCTCTCAATTTGCAGGTAAACCTACGCTTTTCATTGTTTGAGAGAGTGAAGTCCAGATAGAAAGGCAGGCTGGCCCGTCCTGGTTTTATCTCCCCCAGCCATTCGTCCTGCCTCTCATGTGATCTGCTCTCAGTTCAGTCTGCGTTTCTCTTCAGGAAATAATCTTTATTTTTGGTCCTCTGCATTAAACAGAGCACTCGTTATTTTATTCCAGCTAAACTGGATTAAACTTTTATTCATAGCTTTAAGTCTGGTGTGCCTCAGATTAAAAGACTGACAGTATGTCTTAATGATTGTTATGGGCTAGGGTGTGATTTGGACTCAGATGCAGACTCGGAGACTTTGGGAGATACAGGTTCACAGATTATTGTGCACAGCGTGCCCTCAGCTTCGCTGATGACGAGGGAGAATGTTGGACAGGTGAAGAGGGAATCTCCGTAAGGCGAGAAGACCCGTGGTGAGGAGGCGCCGGGGAGAGACACTGGTGGCAGTAGCGAGCTGGAGGCTGGTGGCTGAGTGAGGTCGAGTGATGAGGCTGCTGGGAAGCAGGTGCAGGAGCCTGGAAAGTGGTGACGGGAACAGGTCGACCCTCCACGAAGGCGAGGTGCAACAGAGCAGGCGAGATAACCAAGTGACTGTCCAAATTATCTTACACAAGGTGATAAATCATTCACTGGAGAACACGTGGATGAGCCGATTATACCACAGCGAGGCGGAACAATGATCTGGCGCCGAGCCCTCCGCTGTACCCCGTATATATGCCGTACAGGCTTGTGATGGGGCCAGCTGTTTCTGGGCTCCCCAGCCCCGCCCAACAGCTGCCGAAGGAGGACCAGTCCCACACACTGCACCACACACAACATCACTAGCTAAATTCATGATGTGTTTTCAAGCATTTTTCTTTCTTTATTCTCCACTTTGGTCCATTTAACTCTTCCTAAAAAGTGAGGTGCTGTATTATATATTATTGTCATTTTCCTCACTGAAATTTGAGCTGACTGAGAAAAGGATCTCATGAAAAGTAATATCGATGAATTATGGATTTGTGTCTAGAATTAAAGTACCTCCTCTTTAAAAATGTAAGGCTCCATCGTACTGACTGCTCAGAATTCAGAGTTGCTGATGATAAAAACAAGCAAAACAAAACTTGTTTGATGAACATTTTGACCTTTAGTGTGAAAATGACAAGAAGAAGAATGAAAGCAGACTTTCCCAAACGAATACCTCTGAGCACTGTGAGCACCTCAGCTGTTAAAGTCTGGTCAGGAAGTCAGGTGACCGTCATAAATGATGATGCTGTTGTTTCATTTTGTTTTTTTGTTCTCAGTCCCTTTTTTGTTGAGTGGCTTCACTTCAAACTATGATGCTCAACGTTGCCCTCTAGTGTCAGTTTAGCACATGCAGGGCAGTTCATTAGCGACCATGACGAGGCTTGTTTTGGGTTAAGATCATGGTTTGAGATAAAATAAGTACCTCAGTTACGTATATTTGCTCACGTAACTTTGGTCGTTAAACATGAAAACTGAACGTGTGTTCCAGTTTTTGATCATCTGTACATCAGGACATTTCAGCGTTCTGTTGATTAACTTTCTTATTTACTGCTGCACTTTATGTACTCGTTCATATGGTCTGATCAGGCAGAGAGGTTGAATGATTGGACATCTTGTCTTCAAGTATATATATTCTCAGGATACAGTGTAGGTGTGTTCACTTGTATCTGAAGAAAAAAGGGCATTTGTGGTTCAAACAGGATAAAAGTATGTGTGTATTGTTTAAGCCTTGTTGTGCAGAGTGTTACCCCAGACCTGCAGCTAACGTGCACGTGCCCCGATGGTCCGCCTCCCAGCTGGACCTCGTTAAGTGAAAGTGCACCTAACGACCTTTTGAAGAAGGACGAACTGCAGCGCTTCACTGCACAAACTCTGCTGCAGCTCAAAGGAACCTGACAGCTTTCTGTCAAAGACACAGCCATTAATGCCAGTTGTGTTTGTACTGTTACTGCATTGATGAGTGTGTGTGTGTGTGTGTGTGTGTGTGTGTGGGGGGGGGGGGGGGGGGGGGGGGGGGGGCAGCAGAAACTACTAGTTAACAGAATACTGGCCCGTTTTTAAATCTTCTTCCAAAACAAATCCGTCCTGTGTTTCTCGCTGAGCAACTCTGAATACGACATTTGCATCAGGGCCGTCTTGCAGAAGGATTTTCCTCAACAGGAAATTGTCAGGACCCTCCAGAGTCTCTCTGGTTTAGTGGCCGAATATTGTTGAGAAAATAAAGCACACAGTAAGAAGCTTATCTGATAAATTTCCTTCTGCTTTGGGTCCCATGATCCAACACTGCAATAAGCTCCGACCCCTCCTGTCTGCAAATCGAACTTTTTCCTCCCTGTTCAGTCCGTCTCGTGCTTTATGCATTGGTCTCTCTGTTTAAAATGTGTCTTATCTGCTTGTTTTTAATTTGTATAAATGTGCCTGTTTATATTCATTATGTGCTGCATTTTTTATCATTAAACACATTTTTGTTTGTTTTGTCAATGCAATGTCAAGATAATGGGGGCTGCTGGTGGATTGTAAGTCCTGTTTGGGGGTTGGGGAGATAAGAAGGAAATCATTAAAATATGTAATAATGCTGTGTGTTAAATGAATGCCTGGTTTATTTAATAATATATCACACACACACCCATGGGGAAACAGAAATAATGCTAATGTGGGCCAATTCATTTCCACTAGACAAAAGAAAAGCAGAAGAAGAGAATGATGATCGCGGTTCATCGTTTCTCGGTGAGCAGATGAGTTCCAGTGTAAAACGGGGGATTGTGGAGGTGTTTTACTCGTGTTTCCTGCTCCGTTCACATGGGTGGCTCATTAAAGCAAAAACCAACACAGACAGTCACAGAGAGACGTGGTCCCCCGCGAACCTCCACAGCAGCTTCAGTGGACACCAAGGTCTCTGAACCTCCACGGGACGCTTTCTTCCAGAGTCTGTGTGATGCTGACGGTGATGGAGAGCGCTGCTTCGCAGGTGGATCCAAAATCTCACACTGGTCTTCATTTGGGTGGAGATGTGGCGCCCGTGAGGATCATATTAACATCATTTTCATACTCATCAAAGCATTCAGCGAGTCCCTGAATGGAAGCATCTGTAATCCTCATGTTTCTCCACCTGCTTAATCATTTTTCCCTTGAACTTGTTAAGAAAAAGAAAGAAAGAATAATGCATCAAATTTAGGCTGAAGCTTCATAATTGTGATGTAATAATAGATTAACAGAAGCTGCCATGTACAGAAACACTATGTAAAATAAACATGACGCCTCATTAACTAACACATTTTTACATGTGATAACGTGAACTCTTCTGAATGCAGATGCACATGTGCAGCTACGCCTACATGGATGTGTTCATAATGCAGAGAAATGCACGACAGAAAAGAAAAAAACATTTTTAATGTCCGTGTTCATCCTTTTGTGTTCATTCTGTCCACTTCCTGTGCAGAGGATTTATTTTTTTGTGGGCATGTGTTGCAAATAAAAAACAAAAAAAGGCAATCGAGGATTCTGCATTTTGTGTTTCTGCAGTTCATCAAATGCAATGAAAGCCAACAGGCCAGATAAGACCGTGACGCTTCAGGGGAAATTATTCAGCATCCTGTATGTAACCTACATCTGGCCGTCTCTTAATATTCTCATATTGAGGTCTACGCAGTGAGATGGTGGCCGGACCCCACGAGACCCTGCAGAAGGGACAGCTTGTGGCGTACTGTGGGCCGTCACATCCAGACGGTAAAATGTCACAAAAATGTCAGGGGAAGCCCAGTTGGCTTCACAGCAGATACTCCTCAGTGACACGCGATTGAACAACAGCAAAGAAAAGGCCAAACTCGGCGACACTCAAGTGCTGCCACACACGGCGAGCTGGCACAGACGCCGGCAGTCAGACGCTGCTTCCATATTTTATTTGCCCACTTTTCAATTTAAGACTACAACAAGCAGAGTTGTGTATTTATTGGACAGCAGTGTGCACAAAACCACGTTGCAGGCCCCAAATATTCCGTTTGTAACAGTGACAGAGGCCTGCTCTTTGCAATCAGCCTCTAAAGGTGTCTTAAATAATCTATGACCTTTATCGGTCTACTAGGAATTGCAACCGATTTGGCAGAACTTACCTCCTCCTCCAAGTCTGTGGCACAGAGCCAGCCTCCACCCCTCTGCCTCCCCAGAGCTACGGCAGCCTGCGACTGACACAAACTACAGAGCTGCATTTTCAAACGGGGACAAATAAGTTCTCTAATGAGGATCCAGCTCTCGTTTGAGGACTAGATCAGGATTCAAAGTGCTAGACCGACGATTCAGCCCACCATCAGCACTTCGTGAGAGGATTCGTGTACGTGGGCACAAAATTTCTTCTTTTTTCCGTGAAGCTCAGCACGACTCTCAAATGGAACATTTGTGTCAGCGTGCACATTAAAAAGTAAAACACGAACAGACTTCCACATTTTACACTAAAAGGAAATGAAACACGCGTAACGTCAGATGTTGATCAAACTGGAACTAGACGGCAACATGCTTCTCCAGAGATTTTACTTTTTCATTGTTGTTTTCTAAAGTCTTTGTGGCGCTGCTTCACCACCACTCATAATTATTTTTTCTTCTAGCTGTGGATCAGTAACTTTTAGAAGTAGGGCTCCACTGACGGATGACGGAGGGCTGAAATACGGCGCATTAGGCATTTTTAACCCTCGACACAGACTGTATTCAGGACTGCCTGATATAAAATGTAGCATGTAGCATGCAAACAAGAGCAACATCTGCAGTACGCATCAGACGAGTCTACCTCATCTTCCCACAATGCAGAGCATCATCAGATAGCTGTTACCCATCTCTCAGGTAAATGTTCGTCTGTCATTAAAGTCCACTTTTAGAATTTCTCTTTTTCTACAGCATCAGGGATGCTGCAGTCCTGGTGGTCTGCCGTTAGCCCTGCAATATTCAACTCATGGCAGCCCATCCAATCAAAACCATCGCTGTCAACCTCACAGTGGTGCTAGAAACATCACTACAGTCATTTGCTCCTGGACATCGACCAAACCTCAGTCCATATGTCAGTTTAAACACAGTTCAACCATGAACCTCGTGCTCATCAGTTCAAAGGTTCAGCCTGAAAGCGGCAGGTGAAGTGATCACACAGTCACTGTTATTATTCATGACTGCAGGGAAATTCTGGTCAGGGTCAGGGTCAGGGTCAGGGTCAGGGTCAGGGTCAAGGTTAGGGTTAGCTTTGCAGATTATAGTGCGTACCACACAGCAAGTATTTTCTTATTCTCTCTCTTAAAAATGGAAAACTTGGACAGCGGCTTGGCGAGCAGAGCATCTCCTCTCCCGATTGGACCATTACCTCCAACATGGTGGACATTAATCAAAACAATAACCATCAATAAATGTTCTCAACTGAGTGAAGTGCAAACACGCATCAATAGCCTTCATTTCCATTCAAAGAGTGAAGATTAGGACATGATATGGATCTGTTTGCTGTGTGTTTGCAGCGGCAGGAGCTCATCCCAGCGGCGTCTGTTCATGAGTGTGTGAGCCAACTGGATTCTCCCTCATTATCTATCAAGCTAATTACAAGCTAATTATTTCAAGGGAGCGAGGTTAGTGCATCAACTTTGCAAAGTTGTTAAATTGATAAAGAGAATGCAGCAGTGGGGTGATCATTAGAGCTGATGGTGTACGTTTGTGCAGTGAAAGAAGGAAGAAATCAGGTTGTACCTCAGAAACAAACTGGTCCATCTTTAATTAGAAAAAAGGAAATAAGTGCCTCCAACAGGAAATCAGTTTTTTCTGCCGTGAATGATGTTTATTTTAAACTGGGAAGAGCAGATCGAAGAGCATACACTGACTCGTACTGGCTGAGTGTCCACGACGGCACAGATACAACATGACGTTGATCATCATCATGCGTGAATATTCTGCACTGGATGGCTGTGACAAGGCCTGAGCTGCCTGAATGACAGCGGAGCAGCTCCACCCACTGAGGGAGGCCATGAGGTGTGGCTGGAAGCTTAAGTCGACCTTCTGTGAAAACCTCCTTTAACATTTTCATTATTTTTGATGATAAAAAACAACAGGAAATGTTTCAAAATAAAATCACAGGTAAAAGAAGCAAATGACACACACAGCGCTGACTTGTGGGTATTGTAGTCTTTTCATGCTTCTCAAGCTGAACAGGAGATTTGTAGTTCCTTGAAGTCCACTGATGAGTATTGTTGTATGGATGGATGTGGATTATTAGAGGTGCAATTCTACACTCGACAGAGCGCCGGAGCTTCTTTCAGCTCCTTGTTTTGACCGTAGACACAGAAAATTTGTGACTACAGTGAAGTATTCAGATGTTTCAGAGCTCGAAGGAAAGTGAATACTGAACTTACTCTGGATTTGCTGAAAGTGTAAGTTCACCTGAAGTTCACCATAATAACTTCAAAGGTGGCAGGAAGTCCGCTTTGCAGCAGCTTTACGGTTTGTAGCGCTGCAGTTGATGGTAGAAACCAGGGTTTGGGCGAATTGATGGCCTCGCCTGCTTCACTTGGCTGTACGCATCATCAAACGACAGCTCCTCCCTCAACATCAGGTAGCCAATCACAATGGAGGAAGAGCGTGATACGCCCGCGTTGCAGTGGACCAGCACCACGCCGTCCTATGGGAAGAGAAGGTGAGTGTGGCACAGGTGACAGGGAGGCTCAGAAGGTAAAAGGAAACAGGTCAAAGTTGGAAATCCTGATCTTTAATTATGACGTCCAAAAGTTCAAGTGGCCCATTTCTCTTAGGAAAAACAATGAAATATGGATCGTTTGTCCAACAAGTTCCAGAAGTATTCAGATCCTTTACTCAAAGGTGTGGTGAACTATGTTTTCATTAGTGTGCAGGCAGGTGGAAGCTCACCATGAGCTCGTTACATCTACAGTATCTTTACAAGCTGAATATACTGTGAATACACAGAGACTCCAGTGCAATACAACATGTGACAGTAGTGGTTTCTCTCAGTAGTACTTTCATGGGCAGTAGTATTCTTCTGGTATTTAGTATTTTTAGAATCTGTTCATGATGTACTTTGTGTTTCTTAGTCCTTTTTCTATTCTGAATTCATATATTCTGAATTTCAAGTTCAATATTTACTTCTGAGGTATAAAATAGTAAAAAATGGAAACAGTCCAGTACTGTAGTACTAGCTCACATAAAGTAAATGTACTCAGTTACATTCCAGGACTCGTCGGTGACCAGTCGCAGTGGACGGGACTGTCCAGCAGCTGAGTTTAGTCACTGACCACACGGCGTGTGTGTGTGTGCGTGTGTGTGTGTGTGTGTGTGTGTGTGTGTGTGTGTGCGTGTGTGTGTGTGCATGTGTGTGTGTGTGTGCGTGTGTGTGTGTGTGCGTGTGTGTGCGTGTGTGTGTGTGTGCGTGTGTGCGTCTGGGTGTGCGTGTGTGTGCGTGTGTGTGTAAGCTTAGGATAAGATTAATATTAATGTTGATGTAATTATTTTACTGCCTGCAGTGCCTGACTGGAAATGATTTTTCCACTGCAGCCTCGTCTTCAGACAACGCGTGCAGGCCCACGGCTCAGATCTGAAGCTCTTATTGACACATTCGTCTCTTTTGTCCAACGTGGAGCCTCCCATCGCAGCATAAAGTCTCTTTTCTGCTAGAGACGGAGCCAAACGCAAACCGGAAGCACGTGTTTTATTTCACACGTCAATCAGCACCATGGAGACCACGTACAGTCAGGGACATGTTGTCACTCTTATCTGTGCTTTCATTTTAAAATACAGCCGATCCTCTGGGTAACACGCCGTCAAATGAAGCGCCCACAGAACATACAGGGGGGCTGCACCGCTGATATCCGTCTTTAATAAGTTTCTATCAATCAAAAGGATGCTCTGCTGCTGGTGTCTGCAGTCACCATAGTTACACATCAGGCCTGGATTCTTCAGAAAACACAAACAACAGAAAACAGGCTGAAAATCGCCTGAGCGAGATAATCCATCACAGCCAGCGTGGAGACTTAATTTGGTTTTGTCAGAGTTTCTTGTTTTGCTGTTATTTTACTGCGCCGGAGTTGAGTGTTTTCATATCAGCGCTCACATCTCATTATGTCCTGCTGACGGTCAAACTCCTGACACACAGGGACAAACGCACGTCTCTGCCCGGAAATGTCCCTGACGAAGCAGCACGTGGACAGACTGAGGGACAGCCGACGTCCACATGAAACCACCACAGCGTGCTCTTTGGATCGGTTTCCTGAGCGCCCACCTGGCCTTTGTGCTGAGTTCCAGATAACCCACTGCTGTACGTGCGTGTGAATGCATCACAGTGAGGAGCAGAATAGATGTGTGTGCGCACTGACATGTTAAATGAGCCAGCACATATAAAAAATGGCATTTTTAGGCTACACGAGCCTCCAGAGAGAAAGTAGATACAGAAATATTTCAGCACATTTGATGCATTTTTTATCTAAACCAAGACACTGTGGTGTGTGTGTGTGTGTGTGTGTGTGTGTGTGTGTGTGTGTGTGTGTGTGTGTGTGTGTGTGTGTGTGCGTCTGTCAGAGGTGGAAGACGACGAAGTACTAAAGTAAAATCTCTTACTTAAATACCATGTTAGTTATACTTCTACTCCAGCAGCTTTCAGGAGGAGTACTGAACTTTTTACCCCACAACATTTACCTGATGGGTGTCTGACAGGACACTGAAGTCACTACAGTAATGATTAGATCATATCTCTGGACTTTATCCCTTTTTTCAGAGAGAAGAGAGGACATGACTCCCATGTCTGGATTGTTTATATGATGCTACAGGCAGCAGCTAGCTAATTTAGCTTAGCACAAAGACTGGAAACAGGGAAACAGCTCGCCTGGCTCGGCCCTAATGCCACCAAATCTGCCTGCAAGCACCTCGAAAGCTCACTAAATATTTAAGCCGTTTGTTTAATCTGTAGAAAAGCCACTGTGTAAAAACGTCAACGCGTTGCTTTACAGGGGGGTGGGGGTGTGGTGGGGGTGTGGTGGGGGTTCACCGTCTCCAGGCAGAGGCTGCAGTGAAACATGCAGCTGACTGCTGCCGATGTGCAGCTCATTCTGACTCTCTGCCAAAAGCAAACCAGCATTTCAAAACATCGACCTTTTCTTTAAACTCATGTGAAATCGAGTGTGTGTGTGTGTGTGTGTGTGTGTGTGTGTGTGTGTGTGTGTGTGTGTGTGTACCTGCTCTCGTGCTCCATCTATAAAGGAGCTGCATTCCCCAACATGTGAGATGATGTCAGTGTCTGGGAGGTCCAAGATCTGGAGTGTCTTATAAACCAGCTGATCTGGGAACAGGTTAGTGACCCCATAGGCCACATTTAGCACATGAGACACCTGACAGGAGGAAAGACAGTGCAAGTCCTGAGCACACATATCTCAAGAAATCGAAGTTTACTGTTCAGCATAACAATTCTGGCAAACGTGCACATGCAGCAAGTTCTCACAGGTGAGTCGCATCCCTCCAATGTTAACCTGGAGAACATTAAATTCACTGAAACAGGGAGATAAATAACCTCTTTGATCCCTCTAGATGTCATATAAGCCACTGTGCATGTGGCCTGTTCACCTGTTTTGAATAGATTTGATTTCCCCTCGAACCTCAACTGATGGACAAAGGTGTGCTCCTTCTACTGAGATACCTGTTCATGTTAATCAGCTGTTGGTCTGGTGAGAGCAGCCACTTTTACTTTTCGAGGGACGAATAAAGGAATATTGAATTGAATTAGAAATTGTCCTTTGAGCCCACTGTCAAGTCTCCTGAGCTTTAACAGCTATCTGAGACAGCCTGGCTGATTTGGTTATTCGGCAGTCAGAGGTTTGATCCCACAAACAGGAAGTGAAGGTATGGTCACGGTGAGGCTGCACAGGCAGCACGCTCGTGCCTGAGAGCAGCACTGCAGTCACATCGGTGTGCCGCGCAGCAGCCGAGGCTGACTCTCATCATTTACTCCCTCTGCTGAGCCAAACTGTCACTGCAGGCCATTCGCTGGCTGACGCAGACCCGCGGGAAAGCTCACCTGCATGGCCGCCTCCAGTCTCATGTCACTGCACATGCGATCACAACAAGGCAAGGGCACGCCCGCTGCATCGATCCTCGGCACTGACCTTATGTCTCTGCAGGGTGTCCATGTCGTGGGCTGCATCCTGAGAGGCTGCAAAGGCAGAAACAAGTGGATGAGAAGAGAGACAACAGGGCACGCCTGTGCTCGCCACAGCCAGCCCTTCAAAGGCTTCCTGCAGCCTGATAATAATTACAGAGTTAGCAAATGATCAAATGCTGCTTTCCCTTCTTCTCATGAATATTTATGGGCGTCTCCCTGCTGTTTTACATGAGAGGAACAAAACTGACAAAGAAACATTTATTCTCTAAATTAGAACAGAAGCAAATAATCCATCAGTTTATCAACAAAATTAACTGGCAGCAGTTTTAATAAACCGTTAATAATTGAAATCATTCCTCAAACAAAAGTGGCAACTGTCTGCTGGTTCCAGGTTCTTCTGTTGTCTCTATCTATATTATTAGAATTATATTCTATGTTCAATATCTTTGGGTTTGGTCTGCTGGTTGAACAAAACGAGCAATCAGATGATGTGGTGTGAAAGCCTTGTTGCTGCAGATTCTCTGTGATAAAATAAAGCAGGGAACAAACGCTGTCCAACAAAGACAGAGCCCACGTCAATAAATGAGGCTGCAGTCAATTCAGACGTGTACAACTTCAGCAGCTGCAGGACAATGCTGCAGGATATCAGCCCTGAATCACTCAACAGGAAAACACTGAGACAGAAACCCTCTGAACAGCTGAGACACAACGTCAGTCAACAGTGAAAAAGCTCAGAGCTGCAGAAAAACCCAGTCAGATGGTGTGTAGAGCAGCACCAGGCCGGGCGTACAACTGCTGCAATGACAATACGAACATTATCTGCAGCTGCAGAGAGGGAAGCCATCACAACAACACAACACAAACACAGTGAGCGACAGGCCCTTTCAATCTGGCAGGTAAGTCTTCATGAAGACAGCAGCAGAAGAGCAAAAGAGAAGGAGCTGGACAGTTCTGTGGATGAGACATTTGGACAGGAAACGGAATATGAAGGCAGGACTTCCTCCACGTTTCCTCAGTGGATGCTCAGCTCTCTGCCTTCACAGCAGCAGTATCTGCACTCTTTGCAGCAGCCTGGATCACATAATGCCAAACTCATGGTGCTGAGGAGTAAATCTAAATCCAAAGGATGGAGTGTCTTTGGAAATAAGCCAGCTTCAGCCCGTACGCCTCATCAGCATCGAGGGGAAAGATTTAAACTGACACATCCGTGAAAAGATGCAGCAATGCCAGGAAGTGTGACACGGGACCAAATTCAATCTTCTGAACAACAGAAGTCAGATCCCAGTCATCTTTACTCAGCTGAGGAGGAAATGTGCTTAAAAAGCTCTTTAAATTCTATCTTTAGAAGTTAAAGTACAAAGAAAAAAACAGCAAAAATCATCTGCTGACTCTCCACAGTGTTCAGATGAAGGATGAAAAGGCTCTTTTGTCCTTTGGTTCTCCTGCATCATTAGACAAAATAAAAGCTGAAAACGCACTGAACCCTCTTTAAAAATCTGTTTCAACGTTAAAGAGCTTTCTTTTCAGAGCACACAGAACAAGTCCACCATATCATAAGTTCTCCATCCAAAGAACAAAACTACACCCAGCAACCATTAGCTTAGCTTAGCTTAGCACAAAGACAGGAAACAGGGGGAAACTGCTAGCCTAAATAAAGAAAAACTGTAGCATGGTAATTAGTGCTTTAGAGGTGCTGGGAGGTGGACTGTGTTAGCCCCCCCACGCTGCAGCTTCATATTGAACGGCATCAATATTGATCAATAGTTCCATCGAAATCTCTGCACGAGAGGCTTGAAACAAAACTGTTTTCATATTTCGTGCACAGCTGACATTTTGTTTTCAGTGGACAGCAACAATAAGCTTTATTTCCTTTCTGAATTTCTGTCTGCTTTCTATGAACGTGTGAGTCTGTGCTGGAAGACCGCTCATATTCATGTGCGTGACCACATGATGATCATCCCTGGAGTTTACCAAAGGATGGCAGTACACTCTAAATATCAGAGTGATGCAGGCAGGCGTCATAACAGGAAGTGAGCAGTTTGACGGTATGAGCAGTGAAGCAGTGTGGATGAGTCACCTCCTCTCAGCCTGACAGATGGAATATTTTATTGATCCCCCCCCCCATTCAATTCAATGACTCAATATCAAGCTCAAGGACACTTCAGCAGAACGGATCCACGCTGACATGTGAGGGAGTCACCCTGCGTCCTCCAGCTGAAGGGTCACCACCATCAGGGACAAACCATGACCTGGTGCCTCTGTGGACGAGCACACT
Organism: Chaetodon trifascialis; assembly: GCF_039877785.1. Lineage (NCBI taxonomy): Eukaryota > Metazoa > Chordata > Actinopteri > Chaetodontiformes > Chaetodontidae > Chaetodon > Chaetodon trifascialis. The sequence continues at coordinate 27,613,750 of NC_092068.1, read as the reverse complement.
ATGAAACTACAGACCTCTGAACACAGATAGTACTCAATTCAATTCAATCCAATTCAATTTTATTTGTATAGCGCCAAATCACAACAGAAGTTGTCTCAGGACACTTTCCATACAGAGCTGCTACAGACCGAACTCTTTATCTACAGAGAACCAACAATTACTTCCAATTACTCTAATTACTTCCAACGAGGCTTTTTATGGATCAGACCACTCAATCATTATTCTTCAATCAGACATTTCAACGTCAGCAGCTTTTGGATTTTAGTATTTTTCATGTACTTGTAGTGTTTTTCAGTATAGAGGGTATTTTAAGAAAAGTGACTAAAGTAATAAACTGTTACTCTGTAAGTCTTAGATAATACTGACGTGATGAGGACGGGATTCAGGTAGTAGTTGTAGTGCTCAAAAAGTGCAAGATGTAGCACGAGTCGTAATAGCAGTAGTAGCAGTAGCAGTAGCAGTAGTACTAGCAGTAGTAGAAGTGGTGGTTCAGAATCAGAATCAGAAAAAGCTTTATTGCCAAGTACGATTTTACACATACGAGGAATTTGCTTTGGTGAGGTTGGTGCGTGACACATCTATCAAGAAGAAGCAATTAAAAAGTTAAAAATATGACAGTAAGTAAATAATATAAAAATAAGTAAAAAAAGTAAGTAAAAAATGGTTATAACTGTGGTAGTAGTGATGGGGTGATAGCAGTAGAAGTAGCAGTACTGAATAAAGGTTATAGACAGCAGTAGACTGGCTCTGTTTGTAGTATTAGTAGTAGAAGTACATCTTGTGTGTTACCCAGCAGTAAGAACGGTCTCACGACTCCGACTTGAAGGTCCAGACTCTGATCTTCAACAAATCCACATCCACTTCCCTCCTCCAGCTCTTCAACCTGCTCCTCTCCTCCATCACTCCTCCTCTCCAGCAGCTTCCTGCCTGTCACCATGGTAACCCGCGTGCACTGTTTCTTCAGGCGGTTTTTGGAGAAGCCCTGGATCTCCTTGGTCAGTGAATGCATCACGGCTGGGTTTACAGGAGACAACTGGAAGAAAGCAGACTGTTAAACTGTACTGAATGTCACAGCTGAGATAAACAAGCACCAAAACACACCAAACAGTTCCTTATTCTTCTCCACACGGCTTTCATTTTAACGGACCATTTTCCAGCATTATAACGGTCTTAAGAAGTGAGGAAATGTGCATAAACTTCACTGCTCGGTGCACTTTCTCTCTACAGCTAACCCCTGTACAAAACGCAAAAAGTTAATTGAAAAGTGGCACAAACTCACGGCCTTTATCGTGTCGGGTTTCCTGCTTTATGCGTCTAAATGTATTGATTTTTTCCAAAAGGGTTCCATCATCGCAGCATGAGGTACATGTGTAACATTAAGTCACAACTAGAGTATTTAAAACGGATTAAAATGTGTGAAAAAGACAGCAGCAAACAGCAGTCGATGCTCGAAAACAACCGACTGCCGAACCACTTACAGTAGGAAGCTGCGTCATCAATGTGATGCGTTCAAGAGTTCACAGGAAAATAGGTCATAATGCGGGGGACACTGCACTTGCTCAGGGTGTGGCTTATAATTAGTTAGTTTTTAATCTATCTATCTATCTATCTATCTATCTATCTATCTATCTATCTATCTATCTATCTATCTATCTATCTATCTATCTATCTATCCAAAGAGGGGACGTTTATGTGTAATTTTGCCACAAAAAAGCAGTGATTTGTTACAGCATATCCCGATTAAGCAGCATTGAGCAATGGAAACCAGGCTGCGTAATATTACTCACTAGTGTCTTACAATAAGTGTACTATATTATACCTAAATCAAATCACCACTATTATACATTAATATTATTAGAGGGTCTTGTAATGGATATCCCTTTTGTGTCCTATTGGAAAATGCACAGTGGGATAGTTCGGTTCTTAATTGAGTGACATGTAAGCCTTCATGTAAGTATATCAGTATGAACATCATGTCAAAGAACGATCTGCAGACGTTATAATACTCCCATATTCTACTAATGAAAGTGGAATATTGAATCGTGATCAATTGGGCAACGCCACGCTCCGAGAGTTACTATTAACGAGGGCCATTGAATGCAGCAGGAGCCAGCCTCGTTGTGAAAACCAGGACAACTCCTCATCCCTGAGACCAAAAAAAAAAAAAAAAAACAGGCAGGGAACGGTGGGTGGAGTGCAGGAAGCTGATGTCCCCGAATATCTGAACATGGGAGAAATCTAATAACGCCATCAATCAGAGCTTCTTTTTTCTTCATCTTTACGGGCGAGAGGCTGCGGAGATTTGTGATATTTTTCTGGATTGAATTGGAAATTTATCCGAACGGCGAGAAGATGTCTCGGGGAGTGATCCAGCCCAGCCAGCAGAAACTGGCAGAAAAGCTCACCATCCTCAACGACAGAGGCATCGGGATGTTGACCCGTGTTTACAATATCAAAAAGGTTCGCACACACACGCAGCTGTACCTCCATCAAGCAGACTGGGCTGTTAACAGATTCATTCACGTTATGAGGTCAAAATCTGAAGCTGCATCCCTGACGAGGGTCAATGTTAACATTAGGGACAGTATGACTGCTAACACCGACTGTTACTCTAATGTACGCGGTAATGGTAGCTAGATCAATTTACTATCATATATTAGCCGTTATTATAAAGGTTTTTAAACAGGTGAATATGCGTTAATAGACTTACGTTATCCTAAATGTGTTCCCTTAACATCCCTGGAAGCAGGCTGTGGGCACTGCTAGCCACTAGCTATCGCGTTAGCTTGCGGTAAAGCTGTCCATTAGTTTCGCGATGTAAACTGATTTTCGGTTGCAGTAAATACAAATATAGACGCTTAATGTGAGTAGTATGATAACTGTCTGTCAGCCAAAAACCACATCCAAAACGTAAGCCGTCAAATTAAGCCCATGAGATGATATCGGCAAACCTTCAGGCCTGCTGTAGCATTAATTGTTAGCTAACGTCGACTGGTAATGGCGGCGGCTGCTGGCTAAGCTAACACCGCTAAGCTAGCAGTCGGGCGTCGTCTCCGCTCCACCAAAAGCCAAAACACGAAGCGTACCAGAACAGCAACCACAGAAAGAGCTGCAGCCGAATGCAAACGGCTGTTAGCTCAGACCAGTTAGTGTTCACGTCTTAGTGTTTTCCTCCCGACCTGGCAGCTAGCTGCAATTAGCTAGCCAAGCGAAAGGAAGAAGTAAAGGCTGCGTATTGTCTGTTAATCTGTCGTTAATTCGATAAATCATTAAAGTCACGCTCAACTTTAGCTACTGGTAAAAAATATCAAACGATATTCAAAAAACGATCCCATTACGAAGTAAAATCTGATCAGACAAATTGCCCCAAAACAAAAAGATATAATGTGAGAGGAGCATGAAGCTCTTTCCATTAGTTTGGTTGAACTCCGTCAGGCAGGTGTTCTGCTCACTTTATGTGCAGTCTGTGGTGGAATTGACGGTCAGTTAGTCAACTGTTCAATTAGATCATTGTTTTGGTACAAACATATATACTATTTGATGTTTAGGCCCCTCTCTGCTGCCAAGATTGTTACAGCACAACAGACACAGTAATATGAACTATTATTATGTTACTGAGGATGTTACTGGAGTATTTCACCAGTGGTTTGTCTCATCTTATCTAGTCTTTGTGTGGGAGGAGAAGAGTAGTGGGTCTGTTTGTGTGGGACAGCCTTTGTGCCTGGGTGTGAATGATGAATAAAAGAGAGAGAGAAAGAGGTCAGTCACATCGGACCACAGTTTGAGATCCAGAGCAGACGTTAAAGCGTCTGAAAGCCGACACTGTTTGATAGCGTTTGAGTTGTCCTGTGCTGTGCAGCAGTCTTTTCCAAAGTTAGCGTGAAGGTACCTGGAGTCTGCGTTACCAATCACATGATTTGATTTGATTAGTAATCAGCAGACAAACTTTATTGTGCGTGGAAGCTGTTAGACAGTGCGAGCAGTCAGCTGAGATTTGCTGCTGATAACTCCTCTTAGTACGCCCTTCCTTCCTTCCTTTCCTCCCTCCTTCCTTCCTTTTTCTTTCTGTCTGTCCAATCATCTTCACCACTATCCTGATCTGTTTCATCATAAGAACATGTCTGTCCTGAATTTCTGTTCCAGTGTTTTTGTTTGTTCGACCTTCCTTTTTCCTTCAGATATCTGAAAACTCTCCATCGTACAGTAATGACTGCATCCCAAAGCTAGAAATGAGAGAACTGGGACAGTAATCTGCAACCAGTGAGCTCATTCTGGACTGACTGTGGTTCCCTCAGTCAGTAGCAGCTTGGAGACCAGTGTAGTCCTTTTATCTCCTGAAATCCCCACAGGTGGTGCTCACAAAGTTGTCTGTCATTAGCCATCAGTGGAGCAGCCTCATGATGTTTCTCAGTGAAAACAGACTCGGTTGTCTTGTTTCTACCTTTGGGAGAGTGTAACCATCCTCACTAGTGGTAAACAGATCATTTCAGATCACGACACTGTTTTTTCTAAGCATATTCACTCATCACACACCATCGATTAGCTGCGGAAACCTTAAATTATGTTCCTTAAATTTCCCTAACGGTCACCTTGATAATTCTTGGCTGAGTGGCGTTCAGGTTCTCGTTTGCTGTGCTTGTCTTTCAGCCAGTGGACCTTCTAACGTCAGCGCTCACAGGGTGTTTCTTGTCCTTAACCCCATCACCTCCAAGCTAGTGCGCACTTAGCTAAAATACACATTTTCAAATGTCTCATGACTACAGTCCAAGAACGGCCCGGTCCCTGTGTAAGGAGTAAACCAGCAGTATCATGTCCTGGAGCATTGGACGTGTCCACAGGATGGACACAACAACCTGAACACCTATTCACTCCTTATGTATTTTATCAGGGTTTTCTTCTGCCGGCTGTGGTGCCAACAGTGTCTCTGCTCCATGCTGCGTTCTTACTGTAGCTGTTTTCTACAAAATTAGCTCTTTTTTGCTGGAAGGTGTAGCCAGGTAATACTGTAGGCTTACCTGAGGTGGCTCAGAGGGGACAGTAGCTGCAGTCACATGTGAATAATTGCCTACTGGGAAAAACAAAGTACAGTTTGTCATTTAATGAAGGGCACTTGTGATTACCAGCAGCACTTCTGCCTCTCATTTTTAATTTCACAGGCTTTTTATGAGCCGCTAAGTGCAAGTTGCCCAAAACCTTCACAGATTTGTCCTGGTCTGACTGACATGTTACCCTGAGAAAAATGCAGCCCAAGCTGAATTTCTTCAGACTATTGGCACGTTTCATATTTGTAGTCAGTCTCTTGGACATGAAGAGACAAAGTGGCTCGGGTCAGGGATGGACGGTCGTGCCATCGGGGCTGTGAGTATGCAGGCTTTCTTTGAAAGTGAAGACTTCACCAGCTGCTTCCTCCCTTCACTTTCAGTTCGCTCCATCGGTAAAATCAGCTGTTTGGATGAAAACCTGCAGACTCTCACCCCTCCATGACACTGCTGCACGTCTGTGCTTTAGATGGTAGCACACTGTAAAAAGTGTGCCGTGGCTCAAACGTTGGCTGAGGGATTCCCTTTTCTCATCTGTATTCAACACATACTGTTGGGATTACACTGTGAATTCAGTCAGTTTTCAGTCACTGGTTTAAAGCTGAGCCGGTTATTCACTGCAAAATTCAACATGGAGAAATTTAGATTCCAAATTCTGAAGTCTCTAAATGTGTTCATCAGGAATAATGTAGGTAACGTGTTAATAACTCACCCATTTTGTCTGTCTGTTTTCCTTAACTGTTCTTGTTCCTCTTTTCTTCTACTTTCCAAGAAGAAAGTCGACAGATAAGAAAACCTGGCAATCCACAGTATGTAGTTAAGCATGCATGTTAGCGCTTCATTAGAACCGTCATTGAAGGATGTCCACTGTTGACAGTCTGGTCCTGATCTGCTCCAAACACCGTCAGGACTATGTGCCGTTATAACATGCTGCAAGACAGCTGGCGCAAATGTGGCTCAACAGAAGTGGCCAACATCAATTCTTCAGTAACACACCAAGGTTTGATGATCAGTACTGTTTTACCTGCATACTTCAGGTCCAGACATCGTCCACACATGTGGGATGTTTGTCCGTGTCAGACACGTTCTTACTTACAGGAAATACTGTGTTTGGTTTGGAGTAGAGGTGACACCTTGGTAGACCGTGCAGGAGGAGGAGGAGGAGGAGGAGGAGGAGGAGGAGGAGGAGGAGGATAATGATGGCTGCTTTTGCATTGATATTACTGCTACATGTATCTGGAGAAAGAGTGAAAAGCAGTATACAGGCAAGCAGCAAAGAGCCACTCGCTGGCTGTGTAGCAGGATACCTGTGCAGTGTGTAAATACAGCTTCAGGGGCAGCTCCCGCCCGCAGTGGACACAGTTTGACCAACCTTTACTAGTGGACATATTTCTACCATCACATGGTTTATACCGTCAAACCGCCCAGTGTCCGTTAATATGAAGGAGTTTTCAGTCTGCTGTTTGTGAGGACGTTCCTTCACTGGCCACCGGTAACGATGCATTTTACATCAACCACAGAGATTGCAGAGTCTCCGGCATCATAAGCAAGCAACAATCTGATAAGGACACATTGGCTGATGGTAAACTCACATGCAGTGCTCACTCTCCGGTGGACAAATTGACAAACCTAGTTTGGCATTTTGTTACAGACAGATATGTATAATCTGATGCTGACCAATATATCAGCCCAGAATATTTATCAGTCCAGCTCTGCGTAGAGCGAGCAGCACCATCGTTAACCGTGTAAGACTGGAGAGCAGCCGACATCAGCTTTGCTCTAAGTTCCCAGAACAAGATTGATTCACTGTTTTTCAGAGATGTTAACTTTCATACCAGGCTAACCCAGTGCCGTCGTAACAGTGTAATCTTAACAGGGCCGTAGTGACAGGGCCATTGTAGTCCTCCTGGAGCACACAGGAGCTGACGGTTGCTTATAGGTGAGCTAAATTAGTAGACCGGAGCTGTAGATGCCATCTCTGTCTGTCTCTGTCTCAGCGCTCCATGTCCACATAAACTGTGAAGTGATTTGTTGGAGCGTCGGCAGCAGTGAAGCCGTCAGGGAGCTCTGCATTGTCAGTTACTAAGCAACAGCCACAGAACAGACACCGCAGCCAATGAGAGCTGCAGCGGCCAAACTTTGTCTCCACGCTGCTCTCTGTGAGACGGGGGGGACGGGGGGGACGGGGTGCCCAGAGAGTCAGCCATATTGCTTCCATGCTCTTTCTTTCAATGATGTGCTGTTTTCAATGTGTGTGAGTGTGTAGGTAGGGACACCACACCTGTGCGTTAAAAAGTGTAAATATGATCACATGACGCAGCGTTTGTTGTTTTTATGTGTTGAACTGAAAAGAAATGCCAGAGCGCCGTCCCAAACGGACCTCACAGACCTGCAGAAAACACCTGTATGACAGCAGCTGTGTGTGTGTGTGTGTGTGTGTGTGTGTGTGTGTGTGTGTGTGTGTGTGTGTGTGTGTGTGTGTGTGTGTGTGTGTGTGTGTGTGTGCGTGTGCGTGTGCGTGCATGCGTGTGCGCGCCAGCGGTTTGTCTGGGTGGCCTCTTGGTTTTGATTTCTTCTCTTCTTCTCTCCGTTCCAATGCTTCCCCCCTCTCCTATGCAGCAAGGACAAGTTTGGAAGGTTTGCAAAGTTTATCACCTTCCACTTATGAAACCCCACCCACCCTTCCTCAACTCCCTCCTCTTCCTCCTCCCCTCCCCTCCTCCTCCTGGCTACCTGTACTGATCTGTTGGTCGTCTCCTTTGTGCCTCACTCCTCTTCATGTGTGAATCTGTAATGCTGAGAGTAGGGCTGGGCTCCATTCACCCTCAGTGAAATCTGTCATTATCCAGTCTTCTTTAGCTTATGATACATCCTCACACAGGCTTTTCTCTGCTTTGTTTGGGGAGAAAAAGAAATTTTCTTATACCAGTCTGCAAAGCAAAAGCCAAAACTAGATTGGACCTATTTTTGTGAATACCAGAAACTTCTGTCAGTTAATAGTCATGAATATTGCTTTTGAATATGCCAAACTGTCAGACCTGACAACATGGGTGCATACGTGTTAGCTGCATTCATACCCAGTGATGTCTGTGCATTTAGATGAGCTACAGACACGTTTGATATTCTTACTCCAGACAGTGTTTTCCACTGTTTGTCAGTGGCCACCATCTAATCATCTCTTTACCACCCCTGCGATGTCTTCGATTGTCATAAATTAACTGATCGATTTATCTTTAACCGTTGTAAAATCCCAATAAGCACTTTTTTAGATGACCATTTAATCCTTAAAGCTTTAAGATTTTTCTTAATTGGTTTCCAGTGGGTGCAGATCACTCTGCTGCTGGCAGGCAGTGCAGGCAGTCCTCCAGCTCTCAGCTGCTTGTAGAGGTTCTCTAGAGGTTCTCTTCGTAATCACATGGAACTGTCGGTTCTTTGGAGCTCGTTTCTTTCTTTAATCCCTGCTTCCCTGTGAGAAAAGAGAGAGCTCACACAGAGTGAGGAAGAGCAGACAAAGACTGCTCGTCCCAGTGAGGACACGTCTGTTCAGCGTGGTTCCTGTGGACTCTGAAGGAGTACAGAAAAGATGCCACTGGGTGTTTGAATATTTCATCCAGGAGTCAGCAGCCATAATTAGTTTTCATATGTAGGTTATCCTGCCCAGTGCTATCTATCACAGGGTCCCCTGCCTTGTGTCGCTCAGTGTGGGGGCCCTGTGAGACGCTCAGCTGTCAGTTTGCTACCCGGAGTGGAGAAATGGTGGTGGAGGCAAGACTAAGGTCTGTTCTGGTATCCAGGCAACAGCTCCCTTACTCCTCCCTGACCTCCACTGATTCTCAGCTTATTCCCATGCCCTGATCCTTCATTCACTGCGTCCCTCCTTCCATCCATCCTTCCATCAGCCCCCACCCCACCCAAACCCAGCCAGCCAGCTTACGCACTAGCCACCACCAGCACTAATGGACGATACCACGCCATGTAAATGAGAGGACGAATCAATCTCCATGCTTTTGTTCAGTGACGCTAAGCTACTCGGTAGCTCGGCTAGTTCTGCTCTTTACCTCTGGAAGTAAAACAATAATGGCTGAATGGGTAGCTTAAGCTAAATGCGATGGCGTGGCTATATCGAAATCATTTTGAAGGATAATTTTGCAGGTTTTGCATGTTTTAGCCCATTAATTAAAACACATGTATATCTTGACCGAACATCGCTGCCAACCATTATCCAACGTGCAGATCCTCACATTGAGTGTTTGTCAGTGTGTTGTTCATTGTCAGAGTCACTGTCACCTGTAATGCAGCTCAGACAGACAGTGATGAAATCTGTCAGGTGCTTGTGAGAGTTTCTAAAGTCTAACCTGTAAGAGTCCGCTGTGAACAGCACCACATCCACAACCACAGAGTCAGAAAACCAAACCAGGAAAGCAAATGTTAGAGGGGGATTTGGTACTTTCTGGCATAATGAAATCACTGTTGGTAGGTTACCCTCAAGTCTTGGATGGTGGAGCTTCCTACAGTCATTTGAAAACACCAACAAGTAAGTAAATGAATCTGTTCAGTTTATTTATAGAGTACCTATCATCACAGCGTGCTTCATAAACGTAATGAAGGGATCATCAAAGACGTTCAGGCCTGTCTGTACAATAAATTCAGTTTAAAGAGCACGTTCTTGATCGACCTGAACGCGTAAAGGAAAGCTGTGGACCACAACAGCAAAAATCTGCCAGCTTTAGCTTTGAGTTTGGGCTAAAATATGGAAAACACTGGTTCAGTCCTTCAGTCAGCACACCAGCGTCATGGAGTAACCAGACAGTGTTTTTCACTCTGCAGCTCCCCGGCGTGAGTCAAAGGGTAACTACATTTCAGCAGGTGTAGAGACTCGTCTGGTGTGTAGGGTGAGGCTAGCGGTGTGTTGTCATCAGGAGAGCACTGTGTTAGCTGCGAAGCTTGTGCTTTTGCAACCGCATGGATTTCACAGTCACATCTTGATTCCTTGTTTGTCATTTAACAGAGTTAAAGTCATCCTGCCTCTCGCACACCTCAACAGGCTTTCTTTGACCAGTCGCTGTACACTAAACACACAGTGACCTCGAGCAGGAGCGCTGACGGCTCCTGAAGGTGGAGCTCTGGTCAGGTGTGAGGGAAGTGGGGGCAAGGAAACAAGCTGAGACTCAAGGTCCAGTGTGTGTCATCGATGGGTAGTGACATCGTGTTGGTGTTGTGTGTTCTTCTGTGTCAAATCCCCTCAAGCGTTTTGTGTGTGCGACCCTGCAGCAGTAGCTGTGTTTCAGACCGAGCTCTACACGAGCTCAGCATGCCTGTTTTAGTGTTTTAGTCAGAGCTAGCTTCAGCTAACAGACTGGACAGACACACTGAACGGGGCTGTGGCTTAGCAGCTAGCATGATACATGTTGTGTAGTTGATTTTGCGCGTGGGTTAGGCTGTCCTTTTTTATTTCTCTTCTCAGAATAATTTGTCTCTGGAATTAAACCTATTTTACACTTTGCACCATTTTGCATCCCATGTTGACTTATAGCAGTGCAAAATGGCAGCAGATGCTGATCAGTGTTTCCTCATAAACTTGCAGTCTAACCAGCAGCGTCCACAGCAGTGGCTCTAAGCCGTCCTGTAGTACTCGCAGCTGATCTGTAAATTGAAGGCGATGAGCCTTTATGTCCTCTGTGGCTGGGAGGTTTCCAAGTCTGTAGCTCTGACCTCACCCCCGCTCAGCAGTGCAGTGTATTGCACTTGGAAGCGCAGTGCAGAATGCGACTCTATGTAACGTTTGAGCATTTGTGCGAGTGTTAAGTAAAGTGAAAATCTGACTGTGTCACTTTTAAGTACCCGGGCTGTCAGTTACCTGCTGTGTGTGAACTAGCATGTGTTGCTGTCTCGTGGTTTCATTTTGTACTGGCTGATGCTGGAAATGTTCCAGTGCCATGCAAACTGAAACCCAGGTTTATGGTTGTGGTGCCGTTTCAAGCCTGTTGGTGCATTAGCTGCGATGTTTTACTGGGGGTAGACGTATGACATTTATAGTGTAGTTGTGTGTCGTAGACTTCATTTTGGTAACTTCATGTTACTTCTTTTGGCTTTTCTAAATGTGTGCTTCCACTCTCTAAACTTAAACCTTAACCACGAGGAACTGAATCCTCAGAACGGTCAAAGGCACTGACCCCTTCTAGGATTGTTCCTCTGTGTTTGCCAACGATACATTCACTCTGTTTATGGCACATGCATGGAGCACATCCTCACCATTCACAACTACACTACCCATAATGCATGAGTGCTGTCGCTTCCTGCCGGAGTCCGGGCGGTCAGGCAGATACAACACCACCTCCAGAGGAATAGATTAGGATATTGATGAGAAGGAAAAGGCAGCTGTGCAGGTGTAGGTGAACTAATGAATCCCTGCTGCTGTGCAGAAGGTGCAGCTCATGTAGGTACAGATGACAGGAACCAGGTCTTCTCTCTGACCACTTACCTCCATTTCTCAGTTGACCTCTCTCTCTGTGCCCCTTTATTGACGGTATTTCTTCATCGTGTCTCTCTTTCATTCAGTCAGTCTCTTCTTCATTCTGCCCGACCTTCACTCTGCCTGTCATGCAGTGGTACTAACCAGTGATGGCTGAGAGACGGTGTTTGACACTGAAACCCTCTCATCTCCTGGACTCTCTCAGTGGTTCTCATCCTTTCTGCGTTGTGGACGACTTTTGGGAAAGCATAACTTCTGATCACGATCAAAACGAGGCACGTGAATTGAAATGAGAAGGCGGCCCAGGCTGAGGCGATCGTAACGAGAGCCAGCAGGTACCACATGCTGTGGAGCCTGTAGAAAGAGTGCTATCACGAGCAGTGTGCCTTCTTAAAGCAGCGTTTGAGTGTGAGGCTCAGCTCTCTGACGTCTCTCCACAGCTCAGCAGCTGAGAACCACTGATGAACTCAGGCCCAGTCTTTCTCCAACAGTTGAACCTGGTTTATCCAAACATGAAAACCACAGACTTCCAAACGGAGCTCGGCACAGTGGAGATCTGCTGATTGGGAAACATTCTGGAATCTCCTCTCGACACATGAATCTTAATGGCAAACTGGACTGCAGAGCGCACTTGCATCAAGTTTGTGTGTGTTTGTTTTCATGTCTTGAATATGCCTCTGGTCTGGAAACTGGTGTCAGTGTTTCATTCACCTGAACCCCCCTCATATCCTGGGCTGAGATAAACCAGTTTTCACTGTGAGCACTAAATGTTTCCCTGGTGATGACCACACATCTAACATGCCTGACCATACGGAGTACGAAGTTAGAATAATAGAAATGAAGTCCGTCAGAGAGTCGTAGGTGTTTCAGGGGCAGCAGAACGTACTGTGTTTGTGTTTCTTGTCTCCTCACCTCGTCTTCTCCTCTCCTTTCAGGCGTGTGGCGACCCCAAGGCTAAGCCCTCCTATCTTGTTGATAAGAACTTGGAGTCTGCGGTTAAATTTATAGTCAGGAAGTTCCCTGCTGTGGAGACACGGAATAATAACGTGAGTACTGCATGTCGTGTGTGTCTGCATAGTGTTTGCGTGACACAGAGAGGAGGAACCCGAGTGTCTGTTCACCTGTGTGATTGATTCAGCTTCAGGTGTGTAACTACACGTCCTTAAACGGCGACACCCTCAAATCTAGACTGTAGGTTTGATCACTGATGTGTGTAGGTGCAGCTGAGCAGATCTGGAAGATAGTAGAAAAAACTGCTTTATTTCATTATAGCTAATTATGCAACAATTCTTTAAAATTCAGGATTTATTTTATTTTATTTTTCAATCACATACATGCAATAAGTTTCACGTAACCGATGAATCTATGTCAGGTAATGACTCGTGTCCTGTAGTTCTATAATTTTGCAGTGGAAAGTTGGCAGTGTCTATTATTACTGTGCTAAATGTCAGAAATGACCTCAGACCCCCACCACGTGAAAACACTGAGTTTATAGAAGAATGACGAAACAAAGCTCTTAAGAAAGAATTGATTCTGATTGAAATCAGGTCAGTATTCATATAAGCAGCTCACATTTATTTTGACATGCAGGATGTATATATGTGCTGCTGTTTGATGTGTGTGTGTGTGTGTGTGTGTGTGTGTGTGTGTGTGTGTGTGTGTGTGTGTGTGTGTGTGTGTGTGTGTGTGTGTGTGTGTGAACGTGTGCGTGTCCAGGTTTGCCTTTGCTGAACTAAACCGAATCATTGCTCATCAAATATGTCTTTCAGCTTTACTTGTTAGCTTAGCTCGTAGCTTTTGGCCTATGTGTTTATGTGAAACTGTCACTTAGCAAACAGCTTTCTGTGAGTGTGAGTGAGCGTGTGTGTGTGTGTGTGTGTGAGTGAGCGTGTGTGTGTGTGTGTGTGTGTGTGTGTGTGTGTGTGTGTGTGTGTCTAGCTAACTGCTTTATTCAGTATAACCGTGCAATACTTGTCTCTTACGTTGTTTTCTGCTTTGTTTCTGTCTTTGTTTGTTTGTTTGTTTGTTTGTGTTTTGCATGCTAAAACTTGGCTTATTCCGGACTTGTGCTTTTTGGTAAGTTTTTGTATCTAAGTTTCTGTAACTTTTGTATTTTCGTTCATGTACCTAAGTTTTGTAGTGAAGTACTTTTTTGTACCTGGTTTTGAAGCTGTTTTGGAGTGTGTTTTGTTTGGCTCTGCTTCCTCTTCCTCTCCCTCTTCCTTTTCCCTTTTGTCTCTGCTGGCAGTGTTTTTACTTTCTACCCTTCATCCACTGAGTGACTGTGTGGCTGGTTTGCTCTTTGGTCAGACGGCTTGATGACCAAGCGGCCGGCCGGTGGAGTGACGGCCTGCCTGCCTGCACTAAGGAGCATCACAGGGCAGACGCACTGATTGATCGTCCTGTCAGCTTCCTGTATTCTTCAGTGCCTTTGTAGTGATGGTCGACCAGAGTCTGGACAGGTCTGAGGTCCTTATGTCTGCCTGTCAGTTAGCAGAAGGGGAAACTGACCATTCAAAGTGAGGGAGAATGTGGAGCTGAACCCCTCTGATGGGCTCCTAAAAGCCCTTTAAGATAAAGGCTGAGTGACAGGCGTCTGAACTCCTTGGTGCAGCAGCAGCAGCAGCAGCAGCGTCGTCCACCCTCTTCACTCTTCTCTCTGGGTCCAGTTCCAGTTGTGACGCTTTGAGGCTCGCTGACGTTTACATACAGTTTGCTTCAGTCATCTGTCATGTAAATGAAAGCTAGAGATGGAGCTGTCACATTGCTTTTCACACTGTGTCTCCCAGCATGCTAAATGAATTCAGACTGAACCTGTTTTCTAGTCTGGGTCTGGAAACACGTGGCATCCACAGCTGAACGTTTCCAGACATCAGCAGGGACAGAAAAAGGTTTTGTCCTCTGATGCTTCTTCGCTCATTCAGTTTGTCTCGTTTCTCTTTTAAAACTTCTGGACGCTCTGAGTTTGACCACCTGGCTTTGCTTTGACAGTCCTATTTAGCTTTGGTCAACATTTTTATTCTGGTGTGTGATAAGATAAGATAAGATAAGATAAGATAAGATAAGATAAGATAAGATAAGATAAGATAAGATAACACCAGCTGCCGCCCAGACTTTCATTCTGTTCTCAAACATAAATGATCAGTTTATTGAAAGTTTGGTCAGATTTCAAATCAATAAACCAATAAAAGAAACTGTCTTTTGCTGAGCTCTGCTGTAGGTCACATGTCCCAATGAATGTCCAAATGAAGGACATGTCCCGATGAAAACGGACGTCTTCTACATTTTTAAAGTGGATCCATTTTAATCCGTCTGTCTTCTCTGTGTTTGTGTTAATGAAAGAAAAAGTCCAGGATCACTGAATTACTCAGCACCATCTCATTAACATCAGATTGCAGTTAATTTAGTCCAAATGAAGAGAAAGTGTAATTTATTTGAACAAGATACAATAAACTGGATCGATCCCTGAAGGCAAACGTAGTGATTAGATTCTTTAGATGGCTGACAATAATGAAAACACAGATATTTCTCTCTCTGCTTTTTAAAAATGTAAGACAGAAGAGGCTTTGGTTGAATGCAGCTGGAGAAGCTTGTAGTCTGTGAATCTGAGAGAAGGTGAGTATTAGTAGTACATCTGTACACAAAGTACTTACAGAAGACGGACGGGGTGTCCAGTTAGAGGTAACAGGTCCTCGTCACGCTGCAGTCAGGGCGAAGCGGTTGTCCTGACTCGTACAGTTTGTCATATCAGTGCTTTGTGTTCACAGCAACAGCTGGCTCAGCTGCAGAAGGAGAAGTCGGAGATCCTGAAGAACTTGGCTCTCTACTACTTCACCTTTGTGGATGTCATGGAGTTCAAGGTGGGAGAGCTCACAGACACGCTGTCAGCTGATCAGAAGGAGTTCATGGTGCTCACTCTCACCTTTGTCCACAGGACCATGTGTGCGAGCTGCTCAACACCATCGACGCCTGCCAGGTCTTCTTTGACA
Organism: Chaetodon trifascialis; assembly: GCF_039877785.1. Lineage (NCBI taxonomy): Eukaryota > Metazoa > Chordata > Actinopteri > Chaetodontiformes > Chaetodontidae > Chaetodon > Chaetodon trifascialis. The sequence continues at coordinate 27,598,250 of NC_092068.1, read as the reverse complement.
TCGTAAGTGGAACTAAACACATCGACAGATGCACTCAGCGGCCACTTTATTAGGCACATCTGTTCAAGCTGATATAACCCAATGCACAGCTCAGCTGTAAACTGCCCACAAACATGGGGATGGTTTTATTGACGCTGTCAGAAAGGCGATGCTGTGTGTTAGCACACTGAATTGTGCTGACAGGTGTTTCACATCACCACTAACTGTGGCCTTAATAAGAAATTAATTATTGAATTAATGTTCTTTTCAGTATTCTCTGTACTGCATTTTCATCTCCCTTCCACATTCAACCGTAGCTGAAATTGCTAACTTTAGCTACAGCATGAGCTAGTTGAATGAAACCAGTACCTTTGTGCAGGTGGTCATTGCTCACCTGACAGACGCTTGTCAGAGGAGACGAGATGTGTGTTAAATGTGGATTATTGGAAGTGAAGGGGCCGACATGGACCGACAGGTGTCACGTTTGGAGGCCACACTGAATGTTTAGTGCTTATTAAACTGCCTCTGCTGAAGAGGTGCTCAGGTGAATATCATTTCAGTGTTCAGAAAAAGGCCACATTGTCTCTTCCCTGTCAGACGGTGAACTTTGACCTGACCAAGAACTACCTGGACCTGGTGGTGACGTACACAACTCTGATGACTATACTGTCTCGTATAGAGGAGAGGAAGGCCATCATAGGACTGTACAACTACGCCCACGAGATGACGCATGGAGCCAGGTGAGTGAAACACACATGAGGATGCAAACACACACATCAGGATTTATGACACACACACACAGTCACATGCTCACACAGAACAACAAGTGTGTCCTCAAGTTCCCCAATAATCTCTGCAAACACACAGACGCAACCAGGAAGTTCTCTGAGCTCAGAAGTCCAGCGATACCATGGTTTGTACAGTCATCGCAGTTCTGTGTGTGTGCGTGTGTGTGTCGCAGTGACCGGGAGTACCCCAGGTTGGGCCAGATGATCGTGGATTACGAGAACCCTTTGAAGAAGATGATGGAGGAGTTTGTCCCCCATGGAAAGGTGTGAGACCTGAGCTAACGTTGTTGTTTCTTTGTCGGTGGTTTCAGTGTGATTTATTACGTGAACAGCAGATTTCATCTGGTGTCTGTCAGGACGCAGCTGCCATAGCATCTGTAGTGCTGCTTTTAGAGAAGAACAATTTCCTGCTGGGACAGCGGGAGCTGAAGAGTCGACTGACGTAAAGAGAAAACAAAGTGAAGCTTGTTTGAGCCGCTGCTCGTAGTTTGAGCGATGCAGTGCGGCGACACGGTGATCAGCTGGAGGAAAGCTCGCTGTCCACACTGACTGTCATCTGTCTTAAATCAGTTTGTCTCTCCTCACCCCGTCTCCTCTGGTTCATCTCGTCCTCCAGTCCCTGTCCGATGCCTTGATCAGCCTTCAGATGGTCTATCCCAGGAGGAATCTGTCCGCTGACCAGTGGAGGAACGCCCAGCTGCTGTCCCTCATCTCTGCTCCCTCCACCATGCTGAACCCTGCGCAGTCAGACACCGTATGTACGATTGTTGAGTGATTAGTGGTCGTGCCTCATCGAAGGAGGGTGGTTAAATTGAACTGCCTGTGCTTGTCTCTGTCTTCAGATGCCATGTGAATACCTGTCCCTGGACGCCATGGAAAAGTGGATTGTTTGTAAGTACTGTAGAAACGGATTCAGACGTTCACAGGAGGGCTGCTTCCTTTGGTCACATGATCCTGTGTTTTTCCTCCAGTTGGGTTCATCCTGTGTCACGCAGTGCTGAACAGCGACGCGGCAGCGTTGTCTCTGTGGAAGCTGGCTCTGCAGAGCTCCACCTGCCTCTGTCTGTTCAGGGACGAAGTCTTCCACATCCACAAGGCTGCAGAGGACCTGTTTGTGAACATCAGAGGGTGAGGACGCACGGGAGCAGACAGACGCGTTCAAATGTCAAACCGTTTGACTGACACAAACGTCCCAGATGTCTGAAGTTCGGCTGATCTTTCAGTTGCTGTGGAACATTGAGGTCGATGTGTTTCAGCATTTCATTAAGCCGTGTTGTCCGATATGAGCGTGCACGTCAGACGTGCACTCAGTATGATGCAGCTGCTCAGGATGTTTTTACTCCTTCTGACGTTTTCTCTCTTTGTGTTTCCAGATACAACAAACGCATCAATGACATCAGGGAGTGCAAGGAACAGGCCCTGTCTCACGCGTATGAGCCAAATCTCTTCACTAATCCCTTCATCCAATTCCTTTTTGCTCCTGACACACAAACCAAACCCCCTCCTCACATTCTGTGATTTATTTCACTGCCCACATTTTCTGCTCTGTCCCCTCTCTCTTCCCACCTTGAAGCCTCGCCTGGGCTGTGCCTGCAGCCTTTAGTCTCTCTCAGGGAGTCTCACACAGAAACATCACCTTCCTCTTATCTTCATCCCTCACTCTTTTTTTTCCTGTTGTATCCTTCCCTCTTTGTCTCCCCCGCTGTCTCATCTCTGCTTTTATCCTTATTACTTATTCCTTCTTCCCCTTTCATCTTCATCCTCATTCTTCTGCCATCACTGTCATCTGCTTACTTTTGTCCTCTTGCAGGATTGTCCTGAAAGTGTCAAAATACCGTTTAATCTCGCTGCTCGTGTGTTTTGATGCTCCGCTCTGACTCTGTCTGTCTGTCTGTCTCTGTGTCTGTCTGTCTGTCTGTCTGTCTGTCTCTCTGTCTGTCTGCAGAGGCTCGATGCACAGAGAGAGACGCAAGTTCCTCCGATCAGCTCTGAAAGAGTTGGCCACTGTTTTAGCTGATCAGCCTGGACTACTGGGTCCGAAGGTAGTAAAAAATTCCACCTTAAGCAGTGAAATGACACCTTAATTAACCACACATTCAGTGTTAGAGGAGTCAGGTGAAAAGTAGTAAATGACAAACCAGGATACAAAACAGCCTTAAAGCACAAAAATTCCACCTTAAGGAACTTTTAAAAATGATTTGTTATAATTAAATTCATTTTCCCTCATGACCCTAAGTTGTCCCCCAGCTCTCTGCTGTGGGACTGAGATCCTGTGTGGACTGTTGGAGCCTAATATAAGATACGGTACCTCCTTAAAACACTAGATTTAAGGTGGTACTACAGCTTGGCTTCTCTCGGAACAGACAAACTGTCCCACCTTAAACGTCCTGTCGTCCCTCTGGACAGTTGGAGATTTGCTCAGCCTGACTGACTTTGTAAACAAGTTCAGAGTCTGAGGGAATGTGGTCGCTGCCAGCTGCTCTCGGTGATTTGTCTTGGGGAGTTTTTGACATTTTCCTTTCCCGTCTAAAAGTCTGTCCCTCTGTCTGCCTCCTGCCATATTCCTCTTTGTGTCCCGCCAGGCGTTATTCGTGTTCATGGCGTTGTCATTCGCCCGCGACGAGATCATCTGGCTGCTTCGACACGCAGACAACATCCAGAAGAAAAGCACAGACGACTTCATAGACAAGTACGCAAACACACACACACGCACACACACACACACGCACACACACACACACACACACACACACACACACACACACACACACACACACGCATTACCTGATCGTCTGTTTGGCTGCTTGTGTTGCTTTAGTCTCAGGTCTGCTTATGTTCGTGTGTGTGTGTGTGTGTGTGTGTGTGTGTGTGTGTGCAGACACATAGCAGAGTTGATCTTCTACATGGAGGAGCTGAGAGCTCACGTCAGGAAGTATGGCCCTGTGATGCAGCGGTACTATGTCCAGTACCTGTCCGGGTTTGATGCTGTGGTGCTGAATGAACTGGTGCAGGTATGAGCAAGCGCGCACACACACACACACACACACACACACACACAGCCCTGCTCCATGAACACACAGAATCTAAGCTGAGGACAGGACGCAGCACGTTGACATCATGTGACATAACGCACTGAAACGTTAGAGACTGATCTGATGATGACGTATCAGAATATCTTCTGACTGTCCACGAAAGGTTGAGATCTTTGCAGATGATCATAACATGTTGGTCCCTGGTTGAAAGGTTTGAGATAAAACTTGCTGCCCTTGTCTTTCTAAGCAGTTTTCTGTCTTGTCTAACAGAACCTGTCTGTGTGTCCAGAGGACGAGTCTATAATCATGTCTTCTTTTGTCAACACTATGACCTCTCTGAGTGTCAAACAAGGTAAACCATTCTTTCAGATCTCACAGGAGGAGTAGGAGCAATGACAGGAGCAGTAGCAATACTGCAGTAGGACTACAGTTTTGTCTGACTTTGACTGCTGTGTGTGTGTGTGTGTGTGTGTGTGTGTGTGTGTGTGTGTGTGTGTGTGTGTGTGTGTGTGTGTGTGTGTGTGTGTGTGTGTGTGTGTGTGTGTTCCAGTGGAGGACGGAGAGGTGTTTGACTTCAGAGGCATGAGGCTGGACTGGTTCAGGCTGCAGGTGTGCACACAAATCTGCTGCTTTAATGCTTTAAAACCATGATCGAAAGCCAGTTAGTGTTGGTTTCACAGCTACTGAACACACTTTCCACTAAATACTAAAAGCAAAGGATGAGATAAGATAAGGCTTTCTTAATCCCCATAGGCAGAATGACACTACTGGTCCACTTGTCTGTTTTGAATGTGAATGAGGATGAGGATGAGCTCTTCTTCCTCTCCTCTCCTCCCTGCAGGCCTACACCAGTGTCTCTAAAGCCAGTCTTGGTATAGCCGATCACAAGGAGCTCGGTAAAATGATGAACACCATCATCTTCCACACAAAGATGGTGGACTCCCTGGTGGAGATGCTAGTGGAGACGTCGGACCTGTCTATTTTCTGGTGAGACATGCACATGCATGCTAACTTGTGTGTGCTAACAGGTGATCAGATACGGCTCGTGTAGGACGAGCTGAGACGTGCGAACTGGTCTTCAGACGCTGTAACGTGTCACTTAAAGTGTGTTAATGGTCTTCTCCTGCAGCTTCTACAGCCGTGCGTTTGAGAAGATGTTCCAGCAGTGTTTGGAGCTCCCCTCCCAGAGCCGACACTCCATCTGCTTCCCTCTGCTCTGCACTCACTTCATGTCCTGCACTCACGAGCTCTGTCCTGAGGAGGTAAACACGCGGCGCCGCCTCGCTCTCACCTGCTGCGACGACAAACGTCTGCACGACCACAGCGTCACTGATTTTAAATGATGATGTGTTGACAACAGGAATGACTGCGCTTTATCTCTGACCTTTTGTGTTTGTTTGTGACCTTGTGTATTTGTTTATGACCTTTTGTGTTTGTTTGTGACCTTGTGTGTTTGTCTGTGACCTTGTGTGTTTGTTTGTGACCTCGTGTGTTTGTCTGTGACCTCGTGGGTTTGTCTGTGACCTCATGTGTTTGTGACCTCGTGTGTTTGTCTGTGACCTCGTGTGTTTGTGACCTCGTGTGTTTGTCTGTGACCTCTTGTGTTTGTGACCTTGTGTGTTTGTCTGTGACCTTGTGTGTTTGTTTGTGACCTCGTGTGTTTGTCTGTGACCTCGTGGGTTTGTCTGTGACCTCATGTGTTTGTGACCTCGTGTGTTTGTCTGTGACCTCGTGTGTTTGTGACCTCGTGTGTTTGTCTGTGACCTCGTGTGTTTGTGACCTCGTGTGTTTGTCTGTGACCTCGTGTGTTTGTGACCTCGTGTGTTTGTCTGTGACCTCTTGTGTTTGTGACCTCGTGTGTTTGTCTGTGACCTCATGTGTTTGTGACCTCGTGTGTTTGTCTGTGACCTCTTGTGTTTGTGACCTCGTGTGTTTGTCTGTGACCTCTTGTGTTTGTGACCTCGTGTGTTTGTCTGTGACCTCGTGTGTTTGTGACCTCGTGTGTTTGTCTGTGACCTCTTGTGTTTGTGACCTCGTGTGTTTGTCTGTGACCTCATGTGTTTGTGACCTCGTGTGTTTGTCTGTGACCTCTTGTGTTTGTGACCTCGTGTGTTTGTCTGTGACCTCTTGTGTTTGTGACCTCGTGTGTTTGTCTGTGACCTCTTGTGTTTGTGACCTCGTGTGTTTGTCTGTGACCTCTTGTGTTTGTGACCTCGTGTGTTTGTCTGTGACCTCATGTGTTTGTGACCTCGTGTGTTTGTCTGTGACCTCTTGTGTTTGTGACCTCGTGTGTTTGTCTGTGACCTCTTGTGTTTGTGACCTCGTGTGTTTGTCTGTGACCTCTTGTGTTTGTGACCTCGTGTGTTTGTCTGTGACCTCATGTGTTTGTGACCTCGTGTGTTTGTCTGTGACCTCTTGTGTTTGTGACCTTGTGTGTGTTTCTTCCTCCACAGCGTCACCACATCGGGGACCGGAGCCTGTCGTTGTGTAACATGTTTCTGGATGAGATGGCCAAGCAGGCCAGAAACCTGATCACTGACATTTGTACTGAACAGTGTACACTCAGCGATCAGGTAGGCACGCACATACACACACACACACACACACACACACACACACACACACACACAAAACAATAAAACAATAGCTTGAACAGATTTGAATGAGAAGGTGAGTCCTGAGCATTCAGAGAAGCATTCAGAGAGTGGTATTGATCCAGTGTGAGAGCGCCATCGATCCTCTCAGCGAACTCTCTGCCAGACAGCCAGTGGATTTCCCAAAATATCAAAGTGCTCCTGTTAGAGTGAACGCTTCAGGAGCGCAGCGCTCTGAATCTGTGAGACGGTCCGTGACACGGTCTGTAAGGTCTGTGAGACAGTCTGTGAGACAGTCTATAAGGTCTGTGAGATCGTCTGTAAGGTCTGTGAGATCGTCTGTAAGGTCTGTGAGACAGTCTATAAGGTCTGTGAGACAGTCTGTAAGGTCTGTGAGACAGTCTGTGAGACAGTCTGTAAGGTCTGTGAGACAGTCTGTAAGGTCTGTGAGACAGTCTATAATGTCTGAGACAGTCTGTGAGACAGTCTGTGAGACAGTCTATAAGGTCTGTGAGACAGTCTGTAAGGTCTGTGAGACAGTCTGTGAGACAGTCTATAAGGTCTGTGAGACAGTCTGTAAGGTCTGTGAGACAGTCTGTGAGACAGTCTGTAAGGTCTGTGAGACAGTCTATAAGGTCTGTGAGACAGTCTGTAAGGTCTGTGAGACAGTCTGTGAGACAGTCTATAAGGTCTGTGAGACAGTCTATAAGGTCTGTGAGACAGTCTGTAAGGTCTGTGAGACAGTCTGTGAGACAGTCTATAAGGTCTGTGAGATGGTCTGTAAGGTCTGCGAGACAGTCTGTGAGACAGTCTATAAGGTCTGTGAGACAGTCAGTAAGGTCTGTGAGATGGTCTGTGAGACAGTCTGTAAGGTCTGTGAGACAGTCTGTGAGACAGTCTATAAGGTCTGTGAGACAGTCAATAAGGTCTGTGAGATGGTCTGAAAGGTCCGTGAGACAGTCTGTGAGACAGTCTATAAGGTCTGTGAGATCATCTGTAAGGTCTGTGAGACAGTCTGTAAGGTCTGTGAGACAGTCTGTGAGACAGTCTGTAAGGTCTGTGAGACAGTCTGTAAGGTCTGCGAGACAGTCTGTGAGACAGTCTATAAGGTCTGTGAGACAGTCAGTAAGGTCTGTGAGATGGTCTGTGAGACAGTCTGTAAGGTCTGTGAGACAGTCTGTGAGACAGTCTATAAGGTCTGTGAGATGGTCTGTGAGACAGTCTGTAAGGTCTGTGAGACAGTCTGTGAGACAGTCTATAAGGTCTGTGAGACAGTCAATAAGGTCTGTGAGATGGTCTGAAAGGTCTGTGAGACAGTCTGTGAGACAGTCAATAAGGTCTGTGAGATGGTCTGTGAGACAGTCTATAAGGTCTGTGAGACGGTCTGAAAGGTCTGTGAGACAGTCTGTGAGACAGTCAATAAGGTCTGTGAGATGGTCTGTGAGACAGTCAATAAGGTCTGTGAGATGGTCTGTGAGACAGTCAATAAGGTCTGTGAGACGGTCTGAAAGGTCTGAGACAGTCTGTGAGACAGTCTATAAGGTCTGTGAGACAGTCAATAAGGTCTGTGAGATGGTCTGTGAGACAGTCTGTAAGGTCTGTGAGACAGTCTATAAGGTCTGTGAGATGGTCTGTGAGACAGTCTATAAGGTCTGTGAGACAGTCAATAAGGTCTGTGAGACAGTCTATAAGGTCTGTGAGACAGTCAATAAGGTCTGTGAGATGGTCTGTGAGACAGTCTATAAGGTCTGTGAGATCGTCTGTAAGGTCTGTGAGACAGTCTATAAGGTCTGTGAGATCGTCTGTAAGGTCTGTGAGACAGTCTGTGAGACAGTCTGTAAGGTCTGTGAGACAGTCTGTAAGGTCTGTGAGACAGTCTATAATGTCTGAGACAGTCTGTGAGACAGTCTGTGAGACAGTCTATAAGGTCTGTGAGACAGTCTGTAAGGTCTGTGAGACAGTCTGTGAGACAGTCTATAAGGTCTGTGAGACAGTCTATAAGGTCTGTGAGACAGTCTATAAGGTCTGTGAGACAGTCTGTGAGACAGTCTATAAGGTCTGTGAGACAGTCTGTAAGGTCTGTGAGACAGTCTATAAGGTCTGTGAGATCGTCTGTAAGGTCTGTGAGACAGTCTGTAAGGTCTGTGAGACAGTCTGTGAGACAGTCTGTAAGGTCTGTGAGACAGTCAGTAAGGTCTGTGAGATGGTCTGTGAGACAGTCTGTAAGGTCTGTGAGACGGTCTGAAAGGTCTGTGAGACAGTCTGTGAGACAGTCTATAAGGTCTGTGAGACAGTCAATAAGGTCTGTGAGACAGTCTGTGAGACAGTCTATAAGGTCTGTGAGACGGTCTGTGAGACAGTCAATAAGGTCTGTGAGACAGTCAATAAGGTCTGTGAGACAGTCTGTGAGACAGTCAATAAGGTCTGTGAGACAGTCTATAAGGTCTGTGAGACGGTCTGTGAGACGGTCTGTGAGACGGCAGCGTGTCCTCCACCACGCTGATGGATCACAAGTTAATGGAAACGATAGCTTTGAAATATGAAATGAATATTTGACGAGATCATTGATTTGTGTCTTTAGTCGTTCTTTAGTTTCAGCGTCTGTGGAGGATAAATCCAAACCCATCCAGAGCTAATGTGGCCAATAACAAGTCACCTTCAGAATCAGCTGGTCAATAAACATAGAATCAACCTTTATTTATACAGTTTACAAAGCGTGACAAAGCATTTCAGTAGGTTTCTCTGAACGTTTAGCCATCTGGAACACAAATACTGCATATGTACTTCATAAGAACACATGAAATACTTCAAAACAAAGACAACAATCCATGAAGCTCCCTTCAAACTCCGTCCCAGATGTCACAACGAAGAGCAAACATGAGGCTGTTCAGCGCTTTCATTCAGTAGTGCCAGTAGTTCACAGACAGAGTCCTAAAGTTAGTCCTGAAGACACAGAAGACAGAATCGGTGGGTTGACTGCTTCATGCTGTCGCCTTAACGCTGTGAGTCCTGAGTGGATGCACGTCGTTAAAGCTTCTTAGGTTCATCGCCGTCAGCCATTGTTTCTCTTCTTACTTTGAAAAGCTGCTGATGTCAGAGCATCAGCCAGGCCGTGAATAACTGCTCTTTGTCCGTCCGTCTGTCCGTCCCTCAATCCCTTGTCTATCCCCGCCTGTCTCTCTCCACCGCCCGCCCGCCCGCCTCTCTTCTTCTTCTCTTCTGTGCCCTAGCTGCTTCCTAAGCACTGTGCGAAAACCATCAGCCAGGCGGTGAACAAGAAGAGCAAGAAGGCGACGGGGAAGAAGGGCGAGCCGGAGAGGGAGAAACCTGGAGTGGAGAGCATGAGGAAGAACAGACTGCTGGTCACCAAGTGAGCTGAAGGAGTGGACAGCTCCTCGACCTCCTCTTTCTCCTGCTGCTGTGTCTCTTCATGCTCCTGTTCTGTTGATTCTGTCAGATTTATTGATAAGAGGAGTGTCAAACATCCATCTCTGCTGATCTCATATTCAGGCTCATTGTTGCCGTATCATCAGTTCACACACATTCTGCAGTGTTGTTATCACTGTTCCTCACGTCTGCATCAGTGCTTTTCATGGAACAGTTGGAGGTTTTCACATCGTCACGTCCACACACCTGTTCCTCCTCTGTCTGCAGCGTTCTTCTTATGTATCTGCTCTGTCTCTTCTGTCTTTTGTTGCTGTAAAGACCCAGTTTCCTTCCACAGATCAGTAAAAGCTTCGTCGTTGTTTTCTCTTGTCTCCCAGTCTGGATAAACTCCACACAGCCTTATCTGAACTCTGCTTCTCCATCAACTACGTCCCCAACCTGGCCGTCTGGGAGCACACGTTCACACCGAGGGAGTACCTCACCTCACACCTGGAGATCCGCTTCACCAAGTAAACACGAGCACACGCAGATGAAACACAAAGGCCTGAAGTGACAGCTCGTTTGGGTCCAGTTCACCGTAGAAAGCTCTGTTTATGGCCTTCTGTCTACCTTTTAAGCTAATGAGCTGTTAGCCACAGAAAAAGCAGTTTTTAATGTCAACATTCTTTGAAGGAGATGACTTGGACCTGGGGCTACACGGTGGCGCAGCAGGTAGTGCGTGTGCCTCACAGCAAGAAGGTCGCAGGTTCGATTCCCGAGTCGGGCCTTTCTGTGTGAAGTTTGCATGTTCTTCCCATGCATGCGTGGGTTCTCTCCGGGTTCTCCGGCTTCCTCCCACAGACCAAAAACATGCTCATTAGGTTGATTGGTGACTCTAAACTGCCCCTAGGTGTGAGTGTGAATGGTGTGTGTATGTGCCCTGCGATCGGCTGGCGACCGGTCCAGGGTGTACCCCGCCTCTCGCCCGTTGACGGCCGAGATAGGCTCCGGCCCCCCCGCGACCCCGAAAGGGATAAGCTGCATAGAAAATGGATGGATGGACTTGGACCTGTTGGATGACCTGTTGAGACGTACGCAGTGATGCTGTCTGAGCGTTAGACCACAGCCTTCTCCTCTGCAGCTTGTTGGTGTTTACCTTTTAGTTTGGGAGGTTTTAAAAGTGCTTTTTTCACATCCACCGTGTCTCTCACCTCTGACCGTCTGTCTCCAGGTCCATAGTGGGTATGACTATGTATAACCAGGCTACTCAGGAGATAGCCAAGCCCAGCGAGCTGCTGACCAGCGTCCGCGCCTACATGACGGTGCTCCAGTCCATAGAGAACTACGTCACCATCGACATCACCCGGGTCTTCAACAACGTCCTCCTGCAGCAGACGCAGCACCTGGACAGCCACGGGGAACCCACCATCACCAGTCTGTACACAAACTGGTACGTTCGCTGGCGTCCTCTGAGTCTGATGTGTCCTCAAGGGCGGTGCGATTAGAGCAATAAAGAGGAGTAGAAGTACGTTCCTCTTCATCATGTTGGCACAGACTGAGTCCATATGAAGTTATTATTGAAATCCAGTTGTGCAGAGTGTGAAGCACGCCTCCTCACAGCCTGTGTCCACACGTCAGCTGTTAGAAACTATTAAAACCACCAGTAGACCAACTTCCTCTGGTAGTTTGTGCTGTGCTGAAGGACGTAGTCTCGTGTTGTTGCACAGCACAAATAGCCAAACGGCAGACCTCTAGAGTTTTCTGTTTTCTGTCTCTTTGATTTGGTCCCTCATGGGAGAAACGTCTCAGTCCTCACCGTTATTACAGACAAACACACGGAAGCCAGAGCAGTCACAGCTGCATCGTCCACCGCGATCAGCAGCCGTCCACCGCGATCAGCAGCCGTCCACCGCGATCAGCAGCCGTCCACCTCGATCAGCAGCCGTCCACCGCGATCAGCAGCCGTTCACCTCGATCAGCAGCCGTTCACCGCGATCAGCAGCCGTCCACCGCGATCAGCAGCCGTTCACCTCGATCAGCAGCCGTCCACCGCGATCAGCAGCCGTCCACCTCGATCAGCAGCCGTCCACCGCCCTCAGCAGCCATTCACCACACTCAGCAGCCGTTCACCTCGATCAACAGCCGTCCACCGCGATCAACAGCCGTCCACCGCCCTCAGCAGCCATTCACCACACTCAGCAGCCGTCCACCACGATCAGCAGCCGTTCATCGCGATCAGCAGCCATTCACCACAATCAGCAGCCGTCCACCGCGATCAACAGCCATTCACCACGATCAGCAGCCGTCCACCGCGATCAACAGCCGTCCACCGCCCTCAGCAGCCATTCACCACACTCAGCAGCCGTCCACCACGATCAGCAGCCGTTCATCGCGATCAGCAGCCGTCCACCGCGATCAGCAGCCGTCCACCGCGATCAGCAGCCGTTCACCGCTATCAACAGCCGTCCACCGCGATCAGCAGCCATCCACCGCGATCAACAGCCGTCCACCGCGATCAGCAGCCGTCCACCGCGATCAGCAGCCGTTCATCGCCCTCAGCAGCCATTCACCACACTCAGCAGCCGTTCACCTCGATCAACAGCCGTCCACCGCGATCAACAGCCGTCCACCGCCCTCAGCAGCCATTCACCACACTCAGCAGCCGTTCATCGCGATCAGCAGCCGTCCACCGCGATCAGCAGCCGTCCACCGCGATCAACAGCCATTCACCACGATCAGCAGCCGTCCACCGCGATCAGCAGCCGTCCACCGCAATCAGCAGCCGTCCACCGCGATCAGCAGCCGTTCACCGCGATCAGCAGCCGTTCACCGCTATCAACAGCCGTCCACCGCGATCAGCAGCCGTCCACCGCGATCAGCAGCCGTCCACCGCGATCAACAGCCGTCCACCACGATCAGCAGCCGTCCACCGCGATCAACAGCCGTCCACCGCCCTCAGCAGCCATTCACCACACTCAGCAGCCTTCCACCACGATCAGCAGCCGTTCACCGCGATCAGCAGCCGTCCACCTCGATCAGCAGCCGTCCACCGCGATCAACAGCCGTCCACCTCGATCAGCAGCCGTCCACCGCGATCAACAGCCGTCCACCTCGATCAGCAGCCGTTCACCGCGATCAGCAGCCATTCACCGCGATCAGCAGCCATTCACCGCGATCAGCAGCCGTTCACCGCGATCAGCAGCCGTTCACCGCAATCAGCAGCCGTTCACCTCGATCAGCAGCCGTTCACCTCGATCAGCAGCCGTTCACCGCGATCAGCAGCCGTTCACCGCGATCAGCAGCCGTTCACCTCGACCAGCAGGTTGTTTGTTTTGTTTTATCACAGAAAAAAACAGCAGATGGATTAAAATCCTGTTTAGTAACATGATTACAGATTTATTCATGAACTCATTTTGGTTTTACGATTCAGAAAAGGAGATTTTCCAAAAACATGCATCTGATAATCTGTGTGTGTGTGTGTGTGTGTGTAGGTATCTGGAGACGTTGCTACGTCAGGTCAGTAACGGACACATCGCCTACTTCCCCGCCATGAAGGCGTTCGTCAACCTGCCCACAGAGAACGAACTGACCTTCAACGCTGAGGAGTATTCTGACATCTCAGGTACACACACACAGACACACACACACACACACACACACACACACACGCAGAGTGTGTTCTCACACTCAAAGACACACACAGACTGCGTGTTCACTTCATGTTGGGCAGAATTGGACGGTTCTTGATTTGACTGCTGTTTATGTTGTGCTTGTTTCTGCTGTGTGTGTGTGCGTGCGTGCGCGCGTGCGTGCATGTGTGTGTGTGTGTGTGTTCTCAGAGATGCGCTCTCTGTCTGAGCTGTTGGGGCCGTATGGGATGAAGTTCCTCAGTGAGAGTCTGATGTGGCACATCTCCTCACAGGTCGCCGAGCTGAAGGTGGGTCAACACACAGTCACACACAAACACACACAGTCACACACAAACACACAACACAACTTTAACCTGGGGGAAGTATTCAGATCCTTCACTTAAGTAAAAGTACCACTACCACACCCTAAAAATACTCAGTACTACCAGATGTTCCTTATTGAAAGTAGTAGTAGTAGTAGTAGTATATATATATGACATCATTAGGTAGCAGGTGGTTGAGGTGGTTTCTAAGATTTTTATTAAAAGAAACTGATGAAAAGTTACAAGAAATGAAAGGTGTCGGATAAATGGAGGCTTAAAAAGATGGACAGTTATAAATGTAATGTAGTAGAAAACTGCATGAAAAGAAAATGCTCAGGAACAAATTTGAGCTACTTCACCTGAGTATATATACCGCAGTACCAGTACAGCAGTGCACGCTCTGTGTTTGATTCTGATCGATGCATGTGATCGATAAGCTCTCGCTGGGTAAACACACAGCTGAGGGTCTGAAAGCGTGATGTCAGTCTGAGGCCATGCTAACTGTTAGCATGTTTGTCTAACTGTTAGCGTTATTGTCTAACTGTTAGCGTGTTTGTCTAACTGTTAGTGTCATTGTCTAACTGTTAGCATGTTTGTCTAACTGTTAGCGTGTTTGTCTAACTGTTAGCGTCATTATCTAACTGTTAGCATGTTTGTCTAACTGTTAGCGTGTTTGTCTAACTGTTAGTGTGTTTGTCTAACTGTTAGCGTGTCTGTCTAACTGTTAGCGTCATTGTCTAACTGTTAGCATGTTTGTCTAACGGTTAGCGTGTCTGTCTAACTGTTAGCGTGTCTGTCTAACTGTTAGCGTGTTTGTCTAACTGTTAGCGTGTTTGTCTAACTGTTAGCGTGTCTGTCTAACTGTCAGCATGTTTGTCTAACTGTTAGCGTGTCTGTCTAACTGTCAGCGTGTTTGTCTAACTGTTAGCGTCATTGTCTAACTGTTAGCGTGTTTGTCTAACTGTTAGCGTGTTTGTCTAACTGTTAGCGTGTTTGTCTAACTGTTAGCATGTTTGTCTAACTGTTAGCGTGTCTGTCTAACTGTTAGCGTCATTGTCTAACTGTTAGCATGTTTGTCTAACGGTTAGCGTGTCTGTCTAACTGTTAGCGTCATTGTCTAACTGTTAGCGTTATTGTCTAACTTAGCGTGTCTGTCTAACTGTCAGCGTCATTGTCTAACTGTTAGCATGTTTGTCTAACGGTTAGCGTGTCTGTCTAACTGTCAGCGTGTTTGTCTAACTGTTAGCGTGTTTGTCTAACTGTTAGCGTGTTTGTCTAACGGTTAGCGTGTCTGTCTAACTGTTAGCGTCATTGTCTAACTGTTAGCGTGTTTGTCTAACTGTTAGCGTGTCTGTCTAACTGTCAGCGTGTTTGTCTAACTGTTAGCGTCATTGTCTAACTGTTAGCGTGTCTGTCTAACTGTCAGCGTGTTTGTCTAACTGTCAGCGTGTTTGTCTAACTGTCAGCGTGTTTGTCTAACTGTTAGCGTGTTTGTCTAACTGTTAGCGTGTCTGTCTAACTGTTAGCGTCATTGTCTAACTGTTAGCATGTTTGTCTAACGGTTAGCGTGTCTGTCTAACTGTTAGCGTCATTGTCTAACTGTTAGCATGTTTGTCTAACTGTTAGCATGTTTGTCTAACTGTTAGCGTGTTTGTCTAACTGTTAGCGTCATTATCTAACTGTTAGCATGTTTGTCTAACTGTTAGCGTGTTTGTCTAACTGTTAGCGTGTCTGTCTAACTGTTAGCGTCATTGTCAAACTGTTAGCATGTTTGTCTAACGGTTAGCGTGTCTGTCTAACGGTTAGCGTGTCTGTCTAACTGTTAGCGTCATTGTCTAACTGTTAGCGTGTTTGTCTAACTGTTAGCGTGTTTGTCTAACTGTTAGCGTGTTTGTCTAACTGTTAGCGTGTCTGTCTAACTGTCAGCATGTTTGTCTAACTGTTAGCGTGTCTGTCTAACTGTCAGCGTGTTTGTCTAACTGTTAGCGTCATTGTCTAACTGTTAGCGTGTTTGTCTAACTGTTAGCGTGTTTGTCTAACTGTTAGCGTGTTTGTCTAACTGTTAGCATGTTTGTCTAACTGTTAGCGTGTCTGTCTAACTGTTAGCGTCATTGTCTAACTGTTAGCATGTTTGTCTAACGGTTAGCGTGTCTGTCTAACTGTTAGCGTCATTGTCTAACTGTTAGCGTTATTGTCTAACTTA